>NW_021635024.1:0-25935 GCF_004799145.2 Neltuma alba | reverse complement strand
ATCTCCTTGTTTAAGTATTTGGTTTCATAATTGAAAGTAGCTCCACTCAATGAATGGGGAATTAAAAAATAAAATATTATTAATAAAAAAGCATCAAATAATCCCACCAATGTTCATATTTTAGAAAAGGTCAATAGAAAAAACATAACGTCCCTACAAGCTGCTAGAATAAAAAATAAATAACAAGCAAGTCATATTTTAATTAAATTGTGGAAGTATGTTGATAGAAGTCTCTTTATGTTCCACAGGAATGTTTCCATTTGCTTGCTAATGACAACCTTCCAAAAGCTTATGGTGGTGAAATTGGCACCATCTATCCGATGCCTTGTGATATTGGATATCATATCTCCATTTGCTTTCTTGTACTAACAAGACATGGCTCGCCCGACTGTTCACCTCTCTCTCAGTTTCATGAAAAGAGAGCTTAAAGTGTCGTTAAGTGATTGATATAAGCTCTATATATAGGGTCTATGCCTGGGTTTTAAATATGTGAGATAATGAAATCCGTCCCCAATAAGAGGATAACATATGTCCTCTCTTAAATTACTAAGTGGAGGGGTTGTGTCACACCCTGATAATTTTATTCTAACTGATGAATGATTTGTGACTGACTAAGGCCAAGTAGTATAGTAGACTGGTAGAGGATCCAGGCTATGAGGAAAATCAGGATAGGGACATAACGGTCATTTCTGAAAAGATCAGTTAAGAAAGGGCAGTATTGGAAATAATGTCCAAATTCCTGAAAATTCCCAGAAAATCATGAAAAATAGAAAGGAGGGTACAGAATAATGTTTGAGGCTTAGAAGATGAATATGAGATTAAAAATAATTTATCAGGGAATTATTTGTAATATTGGAATTTTTGGCTAATTAAGGAAAATTAGCCAATTTCCATTATTTAAAATATATAGAGGCCTCAAAAATTCAAGGAAAAATATGGATAAATTATGTGACATATTATCCTAATTTATAAAATTATTTCCCACCTTTGGATGTACAAAGGTTAGCTTAAAGGATATTTATTACCGAATTATTATCGGTAGAATAGTGATTTTTGACAGAATAAAATTTAGAAAATTATAGAGGGAGATAGAACTTGAGAAAAATCATGGATTACCCTTGGAAATGAGGGGAATTTAATGAGGTGTTGAAATCGGAAATTTGTGACAGTAAATTGGACAGGATTGTTGGAAAATCGGGCCGGAAATACACAAATAATCAGTGGATTGCACTGATTATTGGATGAGTCATTTTTTCCAATATTAAGAGCAATAATTCGGCCAAAATTAGAAGGAGAGGACAAAGTTGGAATTTTCCAAATGTTCAAGGGCATAAAGGGAAATAAGAGACAAAATATAAAATAATATTTATTTTCCACATGAAAATCACATGGTGATTAGGTGTCCTACATGTGTCACTTTCTTATGGTGAGTGCCCTAAGATTTGTCCACGTGTAAAGTAGAAAAAAATGGACGGCCGAGATCGCATCTTTTTCCCGAAGGGCATTTTCGGCATTTTGAAATATCAAGGCCTATAAATACCCCCCCCTTTCATGAAGAATTCGGCCAAGAGGTGGTTGTTGGGAGAGAATTTTGTGTTCTTGAGTTCTAGGAGAGAGAAAGGAAGAAAGAAGAGAGAGAAAGAGAGACAGCAAGCTTAAACACCTCTAATCGCCGATTAAGCGCTAATTAAGGTATGTTTATCTCCCTAAGTGTTAATTATTTTTAGTTGATTATTTATTTGAGGAAGATTAGGATTAATTACCTTGATTAATTATGGTTTAGTGATAGCTAAGATTAATTATGTTATTTGATTAAGGATTAGTAAGTGATTAAGGTTAGCTACCCTAATTAATTAGTGATTAGTTATGATAATTGAAGGATGATTAATTATGGGTAATCATGTTGATTAAGTATTGATTAAAGCTTAATCATATTGATTAGAGAATGATTAATGATTAATCATATTGATTAGAAAATGATTAATCATGTTAATTAAGGAATGAATAATGGTTAATCATGTTAGAGAATGATTAATGGTTAATCCAAAAAGGGATTAGTGATTAATCTTAAAGGATTATGACTATGTGACTTGAGGACCTTAATTAAGTATTGGATTAAGGACTAAGGGTTAGTGATTAACCAAGGAAGCATGATTAATCATGGGTTAAGGAAGAATTCCAAGACCTTAATTGAGGATTAAGGCTTGGTCAAACCAAGGTCAAAGGTTTAGGAAAGGTATACAGAAATTATAAATTGAAAGATACAAGGGTAGCATTATATTGAGAAAGAATGGTATACTGGATATGGAATTTACCATACCCTTACTGTATGGTTGATAGGCAACTCTCTGGAAACCTAGGAGGATCTCCAGCAAGGGATCAAGGAGGAAACGTTAAGCAAGGAATTGAGGTAGCGTGAACTGCAATTATTTTGTTGATCTGCATTTGATGTATCTGCTATGTGTGTTTATGTGCCATGAGAATGTTATGTACAGATGATGTGAACTCCTTGCAATGTATGCCTTGGCTCTTGCATGATTGAGTTTTGACCAGAATGATTATATGCTCCATGATATGATGACATGGATACAGAATGATTATAGCATGGCATAAAGACTAGAAATGTTATCTTACTGCATGTAGCATGACATCTTATGCATGTTGACTTGATGGTTGTATGTTCAATGCTACTGGGATTTCTATGAAATCTCATTCCTCCTATAACATGATATCCTAGGTGCCACTACTGCTAAGGAGAAAGGAAAGGAAATAGTCATGGCTTGAAGAAGTTATGAATTATGTAATGTATTATACGGTTTTGAACCTTTCTCTTTCAAGCCATGTAAGCATACTATGTTCATAAATACATGATATGATACCTTTTTGGAATGTATATTAATGATAGAGTAGCTTTAAGTGATTATGGTATGATTATAGTGAAAAACGAAATGCTGTAGAATTAGTGAAAAAGGGGATAAAAATGGTCTAGATTTGACCAAACTTTGACCAACGAAGACCCTGGTCAAATGGTTGACTTTTTCCCTGAAATTTGGTATGCAAATAGATCTTATTTTTCCCTTTAAAATGAGTGGTAAAGCGTCACAATCGGAGCTCTGTGTAAGAAGTTATGCCTTTCCGAAGTTAGGCAAAAATCCTGGAAAATAGAAAAATGACCAAATGAACAGTACTTTTCGAAATTGAAAACGAATGCGTTTCTGATTAAAGCGGAACCTGAGGTCATTTTTCCTTGATAGATGATGTTAAGAGCTTCGAGTGAGACTTGGAACGACCTCGTTTCGATTTTTCTAGAATTAGTTATGATTTTTCAAAGTTATGCCAAGTTTAAGGTTACGGTGAATAGTAATGCGGGAAAAGAAATTTTCAAATTCAGGTTTTTCAACCCGGTAACCTTAGATTGCGCTTCCGAATGTCTTAACTTGGCACAACATAAGGTCGTAAACGTAAGGTGTTACATTTATGGTATCAGAGCACATGGTTCTGGCACACAGAACAAATTTTGATATTTTGTATGCTCTGCATTTTAAGGAAAGCATGTGATAGTGCTTATTAATGAGTTCATTTGGTCATTAGGATTACAGAAAAGCTCAGGTAATGGCTGTTTGTAGTGGAAGTGGAAAATCCGGAGAGACCATCAGCAAGGTCATGCCCGGTGAGCGATATCCATGGTGGTATGATGAGACATGGTGGTACGAGGATATTGAGAGGTATGGAGAGCTTAGCACCAAATCCCCAGCTACTCAGGTAGATTACTTCGGTTTCAAGGGGAAGGCTCTAGAGAAAGACATTGCCACTGTTGCCTCTAATGATATAGCTCCAGTTATTAAGATCCTACTAAGGATGAAGCAGGTCCGAGTAAGATCCCTACACTGAAATTAAGAAAGAGTTCCAATGCCTTCCTCAGCTAGTTCAAGAATTCCAGTTTAGAAGCCGTTTCATTAGGCCATATGAGCACCAGGAAGCTGATGTATACTTAAGGTTCTTAGAGGACATTAAGAGCCTTTATTATTGGGTGACTAGAGAGGATCATACTTGGGAGATGATGATTGGATCCTAGCCCTGTTCCATGTAATCCCCAAGACATGGAAATGGAATGAAGGAATCAATGAGATATGTAATCGCCTAACCAGATGCACTTTCCTGGAGATGGTCGACGCCATAGAGACCTTTGTATGGGCTACTTTTCCATGAGCTGGTCATGGTCAATGCTAGACTGATGATGTATATAGTGTAAATAGTTTTGGACTGTATATAAGTTAGGCTAACTGCTAAAAACTCTGTGTAACCCTTGTGTTGCTGTACAAATGTTTGTTATATAAATAAGAAGGGTATGTTTATATGATAAATGATTAAAGAGTTCCTTTATTCTCCCATAGTTAGTTAAAGAACAAGCGAAATGGTGAGAACACGGAGAGGAGCAAGAAACACTCCTGAGGAACCACATAGAGATCCTATCCAGCAAGTAATGAATAGGCTGGATGAGCAACAACGAGTCGTACAGCAACTACAAGAGGCACAGTTACGGCAGCAAGAAGAGAGAGACGCCGTTATAGCAGCAGCGGTAGCAGCAGCGATTGCTCAGTTACGACAACCTGAGCAAATGCAAGCTGAAGCGACCCCACAAGTCCAACAGCAAGTACCTGAAGAGCAAGCAGGAGTGGCTGAAAATCAAGAAGATATTCAGCAGTGGATTACGAAATTTTGCAAGCATAATCCGCCAGAGTTCAAGGGTTCATTGGAACCACAAGTAGCTGAAGATTGGATTACCCGACTGGAGAAGATCTTTCGGGTAATGGGATGCTCATCTGAGGTTAAAGCTCAGATGGCAATTTATAAGCTAGAGAAAGAAGCAGATCAGTGGTGGAACAACACTGAGTTGGTACTGCAAGCCAACAACACCCCAATAACATGGGAGGTGTTCAAAGAAAGATTCTATCAGAAGTACTTTCCCCGATCAGCACAGGATAAAATGGAAGCTGAATTCCTAGTGTTGCAGCAGGGGAATAATGAAACTTTTGATGATTACTTAGCAAAGCACATTCGGCTGTCCCGTTATTCTGCTTATCTAAAACGTCTCAATGATGAACGGTGGAATACGGAGAAGCTGGTCAGAGGATTAAAGCCAGCATTAAGAGAGGTCGTGGCGCCTCAGCAGATCGAGAGTTTTAACAAGGCAGTAGAAGTCTGCCGCATTACTGAAGCAAGTCAAAATCATCGAGGAATGATGCCGATAGCTTTGAAAGCTGAGAGACCCCCATCGAGGCCGAATCAAGAAGGAACCTCTTATGTTAACAAAAAGAGGAAGAGGCCTGGCTTTGGCAGAAAGATGAGAAGAGGAGGCAGACGACCTGAAGGGTTTGATATCACACGAAGGGCCAAGGAATGTGAGAAGTGTGGCAAGAATCATGGCGACAGGCCATGTTTATTTGGCCAGAACGTGTGCTATAGATGTGGGAGACCAGGACACTTTTCGAAGGAATGCCCACAAGGGGCAGAGGGACGAGACAGCAGACCCAAGGCAGGGTGTTTGCCCTTACACAGGAAGAGGCCCGTAAGTCACCTGACATGATCCAAGGTACGATCACTGTTAATGATTGCCTTGTGTATGCCATGTTTGACTCAGGTGCTAGCCATTCCTTTATATCACATGACTGTGTTGGGCGATTGGGTTTGACTGTTGATACCTTGCCATATGATATTGTTGTTTCTACTCCCACTAGTCCTAAAGTTGTGACTTCTAAAGCATGCCTGAATTGTGTGGTCTGTTATCAGCATTGTTGCACTATCATTGACTTGATATGCATGCCTTTTCGTGACATTGAGGTGATAATTGGTTTGAATTGGTTATCTGCCAATAACATACTTCTAGATTGTGGTAAGAAAACGTTAGTATTACCCTCTAAGGAAGAAATCCCTAGAAAAGAAGTAAGTCTAAATTTTATAACTGAAGCCGAAGCGAGTAGATGCTTACGGCACGGATGTCAAGGATATATTGTATTCTTCTCAATTCGAGCAGAGGCAGAAGAAGGAATTGAAGAAATACCGATAGTGAAAGACTTCCCAGAGGTATTTCCAACAGAGATCAGTGGACTTCCGCCAGAGCGAGAAGTGGAGTTCACGATTGATCTTGTACCAGGGACAAAACCAATATCCAAAGCTCCATATCGAATGGCTCCCAACGAAATGGTTGAGCTAAAGAGACAAATTGAGGAGCTGTTGGAGAAGGGTTTTATAAGACCAAGTGTATCTCCCTGGGGTGCTCCAGTACTCTTTGTGAAAAAGAAAGACGGTAGTCTAAGGCTATGCATTGACTATCGAGAGCTAAACAAGGTGACGATAAAGAATAAATACCCTCTGCCGCGAATTGATGATCTGTTAGACCAACTGGCAGGAGCAACGGTGTTTTCCAAGATCGATCTACGATCGGGATATCATCAGCTGCGGATAAAGACAGAAGATGTTTCGAAGACTGCATTTAGGACCCGATACGGACACTATGAGTTCTTAGTGATGCCGTTTGGATTGACAAATGCACCTGCTATTTTCATGGACTACATGAACCGGATTTTTAGACCATACTTAGATCTGTTTGTAGTAGTTTTTATTGATGACATACTAGTGTACTCCAAAACTCAAGAAGAGCATGAGCAGCACTTGAGAATTGTGCTGAGTACACTGAAGGAGAAACAACTCTACGCCAAGCTCAGTAAATGTGAGTTTTGGTTAAAGGAAGTTAAATTCCTAGGCCATGTGATTAACCATGAAGGTGTGGCCGTAGATCCCAGTAAAATTGAATCAGTACTAAACTGGGAGCAGCCTAAGACAGTAACAGAGATACGAAGTTTCTTAGGGCTGGCAGGTTACTATAGGAGATTTATCCAGGACTTTTCTAGAATTGCCCAAGCGCTGACAAAGCTAACCAGGAAGAACCAGCAGTTCTTGTGGGACGAGAAATGTGAGGCAAGTTTTCAAGAGCTGAAGCGAAGGCTAACCTCTACCCCAGTACTAGTTATCCCCGATCCAACACTACCATATGTAGTGTACACAGATGCTAGCAAACAGGGATTGGGATGTGTACTGATGCAGCAGGAAGAGTTGTTGCCTACGCCTCGCGCCAATTAAAACCTCACGAAGAAAATTACCCCACTCATGACCTGGAGCTTGCAGCGATAGTGTATGCCTTGAAGATATGGAGGCATTATTTGTATGGGGCAACTATAGAATTGTTCTGTGATCACAAGAGTCTCAAGTACCTGCAAGACCAGAAAGAACTTAACATGAGACAGAGGAGATGGATGGAGTTGTTGAAAGATTATGACTATCAGATCAAGTATCATCCGGGAAAAGCCAATGTAGTGGCTGATGCTTTGAGCAGAAAAGTGGTGCAAGTAGCTACCCTCATGATCAAAGAGGGTGATCTGTTAGAAGATATAAGAGATTGGGGTCCTATTTATCACATGCAGTTAACAGCAGATGATGTGGCTAATGAGCCATTAGTGCAGAGAACAACTGTTGATGTGATAAGACAAATTAAAGAAGCTCAAAAGGGGATCCGTTAGCAAAGACCCTTCGAGCTAAAGTCTTGAGCAATGAGGCAAAAGATTTCGAGATCTCAACAGAGGGAGTAATAGAATTCAGAGGAAGATCGTATGTTCCTCCTGTAGATGATCTCAGGAAGCAAATCCTAGATGAGGCACATAAAAGCAAATATACGATTCATCCAGGAATGACCAAGATGTATCAAGACATCAAGTCATTGTTTTGGTGGCCTGGTATGAAACGAGATGTCACTGAGTATGTGACAAAGTGCCTTACATGCCAAAAGGTGAAGACGGAACACCAGAAGCCGTCAGGATTTTTACAACCCCTTAGTATTCCTGAATGGAAGTGGGACAGTATCTCTATGGACTTCATAGTAGGACTACCTCGTACGTCGTCAGGATACGATGCAATATGGGTCATAGTTGATAGACTGACGAAGTCGGCCCATTTCTTGGCGATTAATGTTAAATATTCGCCAGAGAAGTTAGCGAGGTTATACATTAAAGAGATCGTAAGATTACATGGGGTTCCAGAGTACATTGTGTCTGACAGGGATCCAAGATTCATGTCGAGATTCTGGAAAGCAGTGCAAGAAGCCATGGGCACGGTACTGAGTTTCAGTACAGCTTATCATCCGCAAACGGACGGACAAACAGAACGAACGATACAGACACTAGAAGATATGCTGAGAGCGTGCGTTTTGGATTTCAAAGGAAGCTGGGATGAATATCTGCCTTTGGCAGAATTCGCGTACAACAACAGTTACCATTCCAGTATCCAGATGGCACCATACGAGGCATTGTACGGGAGAAAGTGCAGATCCCCGCTTTGTTGGGCAGAACTCGGAGAGAGAAAAATTTGGGGTCCAGATATAGTAGATCGTACCTCTGAACAGATTAAACAGATCAAACAGAGGCTACTCACGGCTCAAAGCAGACAGAAGAGCTACGCCGACAGTAGGAGAAAGCCGTTAGAGTTCGAGGTTGGAGACCATGTCTTCCTGAAGGTATCTCCAACTACCGGAGTAGGACGATCTATTAAGGCGAGAAAGCTGACGCCTAAATATGTGGGACCATTCCAAATACTCTCAAAGGTAGGACCTGTAGCCTATCGACTGGCCTTACCCCCGAACTTAAGTCAGTTGCACAACGTCTTCCATGTTTCCCAGTTGAAGAAGTACAATCCGGATCCAGAACATGTGCTAGAATATGATCAGATTGAGCTAAAGAACAATCTGACATTTGAAGTAAGACCAGAACGCATAGTGGATCGGAAAGTCAAGCAGCTGAGGAACAAAGGAATCCCTTTGGTCAAAGTGATTTGGAAAGATCTAAATCAAGAAGAGGCCACGTGGGAAAAGGAGGACGAGATGAGGAGCAAGTATCCAGAGCTCTTCACATAAGGTATGTGTTAAAATTTCGAGGACGAAATTTATTTTTAGGGGGGAAGAAATGTCACACCCTGATAATTTTATTCTAACTGATGAATGATTTGTGACTGACTAAGGCCAAGTAGTATAGTAGACTGGTAGAGGATCCAGGCTATGAGGAAAAATCAGGATAGGGACATAACGGTCATTTCTGAAAAGATCAGTTAAGAAAGGGCAGTATTGGAAATAATGTCCAAATTTCCTGAAAATTCCCAGAAAATCATGAAAAATAGAAAGGAGGGTACAGAATAATGTTTGAGGCTTAGAAGATGAATATGAGATTAAAAATAATTTATCAGGGAATTATTTGTAATTATTGGAATTTTTGGTTAATTAAGGAAAATTAGCCAATTTCCATTATTTAAAATATATAGAGGCCTCAAAAATTCAAGGAAAAATATGGATAAATTATGTGACATATTATCCTAATTTATAAAATTATTTCCCACCTTTGGATGTACAAAGGTTAGCTTAAAGGATATTTATTACCGAATTATTATCGGTAGAATAGTGATTTTTGACAGAATAAAATTTAGAAAATTATAGAGGGAGATAGAACTTGAGAAAAATCATGGATTACCCTTGGAATGAGGGGAATTTAATGAGGTGTTGAAATCGGAATTTTGTGACAGTAAATTGGACAGGATTGTTGGAAAATCGGGCCGGAAATACACAAATAATCAGTGGATTGCACTGATTATTGGATGAGTCATATTTTTTCCAATATTAAGAGCAATAATTCGGCCAAAATTAGAAGGAGAGGACAAAGTTGGAATTTTCCAAATTGTTCAAGGGCATAAAGGGAAATAAGAGACAAAATAATAAAATAATATTTATTTTCCACATGAAAATCACATGGTGATTAGGTGTCCCTACATGTGTCACTTTCTTATGGTGAGTGCCCTAAGATTTGTCCACGTGTAAAGTAGAAAAAAATGAACGGCCGAGATCGCATCTTTTTCCCGAAGGGCATTTTCGGCATTTTGAAATATCAAGGCCTATAAATACCCCCCCCCTTTCATGAAGAATTCGGCCAAGAGGTGGTTTGTTGGGAGAGAATTTTGTGTTCTTGAGTTCTAGGAGAGAGAAAGGAAGAAAGAAGAGAGAGAAAGAGAGACAGCAAGCTTAAACACCTCTAATCGCCGATTAAGCGCTAATTAAGGTATGTTTATCTCCCTAAGTGTTAATTACTTTTAGTTGATTATTTATTTGAGGAAGATTAGGATTAATTACCTTGATTAATTATGGTTTAGTGATAGCTAAGATTAATTATGTTATTTGGTTAAGGATTGGTAAGTGATTAAGGTTAGCTACCCTAATTAATTAGTGATTAGTTATGATAATTGAAGGATGATTAATTATGGGTAATCATGTTGATTAAGTATTGATTAAAGCTTAATCATATTGATTAGAGAATGATTGATGATTAATCATATTGATTAGAAAATGATTAATCATGTTAATTAAGGAATGAATAATGGTTAATCATGTTGAGAATGATTAATGGTTAATCCAAAAAGGGATTAGTGATTTAATCTTAAAGGATTATGACTATGTGACTTGAGGACCTTAATTAAGTATTGGATTAAGGACTAAGGGTTAGTGATTAACCAAGGAAGCATGATTAATCATGGGTTAAGGAAGAATTCCAAGACCTTAATTGAGGATTAAGGCTTGGTCAAACCAAGGTCAAAGGTTTAGGAAAGGTATACAGAAATTATAAATTGAAAGATACAAGGGTAGCATTATATTGAGAAAGAATGGTATACTGGATATGGAATTTACCATACCCTTACTGTATGGTTGATAGGCAACTCTCCTGGAAACCTAGGAGGATCTCCAGCAAGGGATCAAGGAGGAAACGTTAAGCAAGGAATTGAGGTAGCGTGAACTGCAATTATTTTGTTGATCTGCATTTGATGTATCTGCTATGTGTGTTTATGTGCCATGAGAATGTTATGTACAGATGATGTGAACTCCTTGCAATGTATGCCTTGGCTCTTGCATGATTGAGTTTTGACTAGAATGATTATATGCTCCATGATATGATGACATGGATACAGAATGATTATAGCATGGCATAAAGACTAGAAATGTTATCTTATTGCATGTAGCATGACATCTTATGCATATTGACTTGATGGTTGTATGTTCAATGCTACTGGGATTTCTATGAAATCTCATCCCTCCTATAACATGATATCCTAGGTGCCACTACTGCTAAGGAGAAAGGAAAGGAAATAGTCATGGCTTGAAGAAGTTATGAATTATGTAATGTATTATACGGTTTTGAACCTTTCTCTTTCAAGCCATGTAAGCATACTATGATCATAAATACATGATATGATACCTTTTTGGAATGTATATTAATGATAGAATAGCTTTACATATGATTATGGTATGATTATAGTGAAAAACGAAATGCTGTTAGAATTAGTGAAAAAGGGGATAAAAATGGTCTAGATTTGACCAAACTTTGACCAACGAAGACCCTGGTCAAATGGTTGAATTTTTCCCTGAAATTTGGTATGCGAATAGATCTTATTGTTCCCTTTAAAATAAGTGGTAAAGCGTCACAATCGGAGCTCTGTGTAAGAAGTTATGCCTTTCCGAAGTTAGGCAAAAATCCTGGAAAATAGAAAAATGACCAAATAAACAGTACTTTTCGAAATTGAAAACGAATGCGTTTCTGATTAAAGCGGAACCTGAGGTCATTTTTCCTTGATAGATGATGTTGAGAGCTTCGAGTGAGACTTGGAACGACCTCATTTCGATTTTTCTAGAATTAGTTATGATTTCTCAAAGTTATGCCAAGTTTAAGGTTACGGTGAATAGTAATGCGGGAAAAGAAATTTTCAAATTCAGGTTTTTCAACCCGGTAACCTTAGTTTGCGCTTCCGAGTGTCTTAACTTGGCACAATATAAGGTCGTAAACGTAAGGTGTTACAGGGTTTGTTGTTTACAGGTTTGTAGTAGCATTTGTTCATTAATGAGAATTTTATTACCTTCATTCTTTATTGTTCCTTAGTTGACATTTCATGTCAGATATTCATCAGAGAATCATTCAGGAATCATGCATAAAGATTAAGATAAAGATGTCAGCTTCCCTTACATGGACCTTTAATTTGCTCAATTTGACAGGTAGAATAATGGTCAAAGAAGAAAAGCAAAGTAGAGAAGAGGGTAACAATACTCTTATGTCATACGGGTTTGCTGGAATCTGATTGGCAAAGAGTTATAGCTGCAAGAATCATCAAAGCAAAATCTCAGAATCACCAAAATGAAAACAAATCCTCTGGCAAATTATTAAAGAAGGATACATAAAGCTGGATGCTACACCATCTCCATCTTTTCTTATCCTTCTCTGTGTCATATCAGTGTCTAAACGTAAGAATATTTGAGTTTAACGGTTTAAAAAAATGTTGTCATCTCTGAGACTGTCTTTGAGTTTGGGGTGGGGGGATGAAAGATAGCAGAAATATAATTGAAAATGTAAAGATACAAAAAAATTACTCTCCTGATATTTAATATATGATCTAATTAACTAATTTGAGTAGAGTAAGGATGTTAGCTAAATTAGTTAATATAATATGTATTTTCTAAATCACCCTAAGCATCTTTGTTAATTCCCTCTCTCTCTTCCTCTACTATTTGATTATCAATGGGAAAATATTAATAGGGTTAATTTGAAAAAAAATTGATAAACATATTAAATAAATCTTATATATAGGATCAACATTGACCCTCCAATTATATTATATATTAAATTACAGGACTAGAGAATTATATTACTATCTCCAATCCTAATTATAAGATCTCGTTTACAGTCTAGAAACAAGGTCTTATAATTAGGACTGGAGGTAGTAATAGAAAAAGCATCAAAATAATGTCCTCTTGTTGCAGTAACCTCTTCCTACACGTTCGCAGTGGAACATCGCCTCTAGAATGTAACGGAAAGAAATTACAGAGCATAACAAAGAAAAGGCAACGCAATACTCCCACGGAAGCTGGCTCCTACTTTGATTCTGATCCTCAGGCATGTGCTCGTCTTCTCTTTTTCTGCTAACAAACACTGAACAATAACCTTTTAAAAAAATCACGTCAAATCAGAAATTAGATTAATCAAATGTAAACAATCAAACAGTAAGAATAAATTATATTGATCTAAAAATTTACGGAAACATAATGTCTGAAAAATAATAACAAAAAAACACTCTTACCTTCAATCAAGAAATCACTGTCGAAATTGAGCACGGTGCAAAGCAGCTTGTCTTCATCAAAATAGATAAATGATGAAAGCATCTTCCAACAATCAGTGCAGCCAGAAGCAATAATAGAAGAAGCATATGAAATGATAAGGAAACATTGGTTGAGCTGTAAAGACTTTTGAAAGAACTGTTAAGAAATTTGGGGAGCACTCCATTAGGCACTGAACTTGTCAGCAAGCATTTGTTGTAAGACGCGGACAACTTGTTCTCCAGCTGAATGCCCCACAAAATGAATAGGGTGACCCTCATCCCACTCTGGGTATTGCCCACTATCCATGGTTTACGTATCCGGAATCTCAGATACTGTCAAATTTGAAGACATTCAGTAGCCAAAAAAAGAAAAAAGTTTGTTTTGCCGCGAGTGTGAAATACCTTTTTTTTTTTTTTTAGGTGTAAAAGTGCTCACGAGTAGACAAATAAACTAATTCTTTTAGTTTTACCAAAAAAAAAAGAAGAAAAATCCTTCAATTTCATCATACTATTATAATACTAATAAGTTTATGGTTAATAAATATGTTTGGTTCTCCAAGTTTAGATCAAGTTTTAATTTAGTTTTTTAAATATATAAAGTATATTTTCAGGTTCTAAATGTTAGCTTCAGACGTTGGTCTCATTAACAAAAAATATTGCCTAATGAATCTAAACGCTGACAAAGCATGCTTAACATTTAATTATTTAATATAATATTTTTATATATTGAAAAATAGGTGGTTGATGTTAAAATTTAGACAACATCTTCGTTAGGATTTATTTTAAATGTTTTCAATTTACAAATGCTGATAAAATATTAATTTTCAATATTTAATTGCAGAGTTATAATTTAAATTTGCTAAATCAATATTTCTGTTAATGATAGTAAGGGTGTTACATATTAACTACACATTATAATCGGTCAAAATAAGAAGCTACAAAATTATTATATTATAATAATATCACAAAATTTAATAGAGTTCTTTGCTAAAGCCTAAAACTGAAAGAATTAATTTATTTGCACGGTCATGAGTACTTTCATACTTGGAAAATAACGTATGGTATCTTGCGCACTTTAACCAAAAGTTTAAGAATATTTTTGAACCTTTATCCTTTTTGCTTCTTTGGCTTAGAAGTATTTTAATACTTTCATAATATTAGCGTGAGCCCCAGCACAAAAAGTAACGGTCATTAGTTAAATTTTAAAGCAATGTCAGTTTTTCTTTGGTTTTATAAACTTATGAGTACTTTTGTATCTCGAAACACTTATAGTGGTAGATACACTTTGGGTAAAAGTTTAAGGGTATTTTTGCTTATATATCCTAAAATGATTATTAATGAAAAATAAATTTAGAATAACTTATCTCATTTAAAAAGTACACACTACCTCCAGTCATAAGATCCAATTGACTAATTTAAAGAGATTATTGAAATTACTAAATTACTTAATTATAACATATAATACATTATCTCCATAAAATATTTACGTGTATCATTATATATCAATTTATAAGAGTAGCAAATTAGTTTAGAGAAAAACAGTGAATATATATACTTAAAGGTAATTGATTAACTTGCTTAATCTCTTCAAATAAATCAATTAACTCTTATATTAAGTACCATAAGTACTATTTGAGAACAACAGAATTAGTTGCACAGATTTTAAAATATCAAAGGAATTTACGGTCAAAAGTTTGTGCATCTCAGCGTTTTCTTCCTTAATGAACCATATTTGCCATTTTAGATCAGCGGTTAAAAAAGGACATGTTCTTATAAAAAGACCATTTATGACTGTGGAATGGCAAATACACACACACACACACACCTATATTGTGAGATCTTCACCTTCATTAAAAATCAGTTATATAATAATGCCTATATTTATTTAATAAGTCTATAAAAAAAATTAAATCACATAAAAAGAAAATTACTTACCTATTTAGGACATGTTTGCCATTTTAATAACAAACTTCAACAAGCACTATTTAGTTAAATAAGTCACATTTGATGTTTCTTTTTTCTTTTTTTTTTTCCAAATAAAATGGCACCAGCAAATGAGCAGCGCTTTCCACCACCATGTGCCGTGCTTCCTTGGGCACCTTTTGTGCATCCTTGGTACTGACACCGGCGTACGACGCCATAAGAGATGCACAACCCCGCCTTTCCTTCAGCATTTCTTGTGCACCCTTCGATCTTACATCTCTTGCAACCTTGGTGCACCCTTCGATCTGACATTCAAATGATAAATAAGGAAATAAATATAACAACGCCCCATATTTCTGAGTTCTTCTAAAAAGACCATTTATGACTGTGGAACGGCAAATACACACACACACACACACCTATATTGTGAGATCTTCACCTTCATTAAAAATCAGTTATATAATGATGCCTCAAATTCCCGCGTTGATGAGGGATGCTGGCTATGAATTTGTAGAGTTTTATTAACAGCTTTGGAAAAGCATCGAGAAAATATTGCACAAACTCACTAATCGAAAATCTTGCCTGAAAAGTCAAGAAATAAAAAGATATTAGATATGGATGGATATCTGCACACATAAATATATTATTAATTAATTTTAAAAAATTTATAATACATACCTTAAGAGGACCTGTCCAATTCTCATAATGGGCAGTTAAATTTCTAATGAATCGGATTAGCTCCGTAACCGAATCACTATAGCAAGTCTGTTGCGCGGGATTGTAACTAGAATCCCACATGTCTTTATCAGCTTTTCTATGCCAAGACCCATTGACAATTTCCCCGGCTTTACGATTCAAACGTGATTGATGATATTTTTGAGCTTGTATGCAGTCGCTGGCTACGTGAATGAAAGCCTTTCTTTTCCCAATATCTCAAAATAAGGGATGTGCTAGGCCTCTCTAATGGATGGCCTAAAAAGTATAAAAATATAGTTTCTTTATTCAATCAAAACTTATATATAAATGATATATTTATTTAATAAGTCTATAAAAAAAATTAAATCACATAAAAAGAAAATTACTTACCTATTAGTGTTCTTCGTCATGTAATGAATTAAATGCTTGAGTTCGGGTGATTTATCGGCTAGCTTGGTCTCAGGGCACATGTTACCTCGTATAATATTGCGTAAACGGGCTACATTTTCTTCCTTTCCATAAGGGTACTTACCTATTAAACAAAACGCCATGCAGTACAACCCTCTTTCTACTTGACGTTGGAAATGCGAAAGAACTGGCAACCCTCTTTCTTCTTTGGCGTGCCTGCTTCTTCGTTCTCCTCTGCTCTGCCATCTTTCTACTTTTGCAATTTCTGAGACGGCCAGGAGATATGATACGATTCCAAAAAATTATGGGATTCGACCCGTAGCCCGCATGCCCGGTTGTACTGTCCAGACCAGGTTTCCTTTCCAGACTTAACGAATAGTTATGATAATTAATTTTACTGTAGTTGGCCCAAAATAAATTAATATTACTACATTTGTCTCCCAGAGAGTGCTTGTGGTGGTCCCATGTGTGCTGCGGCTTTTGGAGAAAAAATAAATATTGATTGTTGGGATTATTCACAACTTCGCTTCTCAAACGTATGATGCTTGGGATTATTGATGTTTTGCGTCTGAATATTATTTTAAATCAATATGTTCTTCAAAAATTAAGTTTGATAAGATGTGAATTTGATTTATCAAAATTTTTGTTTCGTGATTTTTTTGACATATATAAATAATTTTGTTGAGCAAATTTTATTTTTTTAATAAAATAAATTATTATCAAAGGACAAAACAAAACTTAGATATATTCATTAGCTCAAGTTCTCCAATCAAATTTTACCATGTGAACTTTTCTTAAAATAAAAATGAACAATTATAAAATTTTAAAATTTTGTTGACCATTGTAAATAATAAAAATCACACATCACAAAGTAGGGTTTGAGAACTTTACCTAATAAATATAAATAATTTTACACAAGTTTTGTCCTTTAACTATATCTATATTAAATAATAACATAAGTCACTTGTATTTTTTTTTTCCAAATTTAAACAGCCACTTAGAATGATAGAAACTTTTTTTTTTGGCTGACACAATAATGAAAATGTAAAATATTTGTTATTTCATTATATTTATTATTGATACGTAATTATTTGTACCATTAACTTTATCTGAAGTATGGCATAGAGAATTTTAGGTCCAAAAAATTAAATCATTTCATTTCCAAAATCATATTAGAGATTGATAAAATATAAACATTTGAGATAAAAGAAAACGACTGCATCAAACCGTATTTCTGTATGGCTTTTTATACAAATATAGAAATATATGCATTTCTATATGTTTTTGAAAATCTTTCAAATCAAGAATTACTTAATAAAACAAAAACAAAAAAATGAAGCACCCTTGGCAGAGCTATCTCCAAATAGGTCCGATAATACTGGAATCTAACACGATCATATAATGATATAAAAAAAATTAAAAGAATAGTTATGTAACATCAATTATATTTTAAAATTTACTACATTTAAATATAAGCCATGTTCATTTCCTTAACCATGTTTTATTCTCAAATCAAGTTTTTTAAATGCTTTCTAAAAATTTGGACAACACCTCCCTTAATCTTTCTTGCCTCCAAAAATTACTATCTCCGACTTTTAATATAAGAGTTAGTTTAACTTTATAAATATAAGATCTCAATCTACTTTGTCTTTCATATTTATCTATTTTTTTTTTCAAAGTAGTCCTGATAATAATTGCGCATATTAAAGGTTCCATCAAATAATAGTTTTAGCTAACACACATGATTAATGATGATAGTTTAGGGATGACAACAATTATTTATTACAATCAACTAACTTAACACTAAAATTAATCAAAGAAACATTTGGGTTTAATTAGTAGCACAATATGTATTATTCATGGCACTAGGTTTAAATATAATGTTTGATCCCCGTGACTCGAGGTGCTAGGTTTGAGGTCTAAATTAAAAAAAAAAAAAACTAAAAATCAAACACTTGCTCAAGTCCAAAGTTTGACTTCTTGAAGGTCCTTCTCTTGAAAATCTAACTCCACTTTCTTCTCTAACTAAAACATGAAATCAACCAACGGGGGTTGGGTCCAGTGGAAGGGGCTATATGAAATCAACCCACTGAGAGAGGTACCCACATTTAGTACTCGACAATACCTCGAATAAGATTACCTGCAATATGAGGATACCTATACTTTAGCAAAATAAATAAATAAATAAATAAAACATGAAATCAAGAGAAGTTTAAAATTAAAGGTACTCTACTAGAATGGATGAAAACTTTAACATCAAACCTACCTTTTCCCCTTGATTCTTCTTCCTTTTTCTTCTTTCTTCGCTCCTTCCTCTCTTCTCTTACTTACTCTCGGTTCTGCCCCCGGGTGTTGGCTGACCAAAATGAGAGGAAATAACAGAATGAAATAGTTTTAAGTGATCTCATATCATTTATAAACCAAATTTCATAATTTCCCATGTTAATATTTATTATTTTAAAGCTTTCTCGTGACCTAATAACCAAAATATATTGATAAAATCACAAAAAACACCGTGGAAATTGTGAAATTGCAAATAAAGTATTTTGTCAAAAATTTGTTGTTATTTCCAATATAATTGTCATCAAAACATGATACAAGTCTTGTAACAAGTCCTGATTTACAATTTTGCAAATTTTATGGTCTATTTTTCATGATTTTTTTTTTCATATATATTTGATCCTCTATATTTGCATTCAGTTTTATTTTTGCCTGCAGTCTTGGTCCTTCAAACATAGCGCTGTTACCTTAATGTAACGAAAAATGCTAACTCATCAAACTTAAGTGATATGTATGTACGTAGTTCAATACCTAAAATTTTTAGTCTTCATTGTGTTAATTATGGGTTCGCTTAGTTTCTCTCACTCTCATCTCTCACCCCCGGTAAATAAGAATATTCTTAGAAAATAAATTATATTTTTATACATTTATTATTTTAAACTAATTTTTTATTTTCTAATTCGATTATTTGTACTATTTTGGAATTTTAAAATATTCTGAAATGACATCATTGCCCTTGTACTCCCAGCAACTACTTTTGTATAGCTATTGATTACTTTTGTATAATTATTAATTACTTTTGTTTTCAAATTCCCATGACTACCTTTATATAGCTATTAATTACACAACAATTGGCAAATAACGAAATAAAAGTAGTCACTAGATTTTCAACAACATTTAATTAATGCATTTTTTGAGTTTTTGAAATAAAAGTAGTTAATAGCAAAATTAGAGTAGTTAATAACTAAACAAAAGTAGTTACCAAATTTTTTTTAAATGAAAGTAGTCAATCGCAATATTAGAGTAGTTAATTACTAAATGAGAGTAATTATCAAGTTTTAGAAACAAATGTAGTCAATACATAAGAAAAAGTTGTCACTGGAGTTTCGGCAATTGATCACCGGAGTTTTGGCAACATGTTGCAATAGCTTCAAGGGCCGGCCACTGGAGGGATCACTAGTGTTGGAGCTCTAGTGGTTGGAAACCAGCTAAGAGTGCTGAGATGGCAAATCTTTGAAGGGGGCGAGGAAAATAGTGAAGGACATTTGTGTCATTTCACAAGATTGAAAAATTCCGAAATTGCATAAGAGGTCTAATTTGGAATTTCAAAATTTACCCATACTAATATGTCATTTATCAATTTTTAGGGTACTTTATTGTCTCTTCTCCTTATTTGTGTGTTATGAAAACTGGAAGATAGAGTTTATCAGTTCAAAATTTATTGGTATAGTCATTATCGAATTGGCCGGCGGTTGTATTTACTTCTAAAGTTATGCATAAAATTTTCTGGTGCTCATGCTCATACGCAACACCCCATCCCATGATTTGATTAAAAGATAAGAAATTAATTAACTTTAATTAAAATTTCAAATGAAATCGTGTGTTGTCAAAGACACACGCCTACTCTTACATTCTTTGTAATCTCGTAAGTTCTATAGGGAAGAAAAAATAAATTAAGAGAAAGAGTTGTGGTGGAACAATTACTAATCTAACTTTAGTTATAAAAAAATTGTCCCTCTGATTATAATTGCTTAATTCCTAACCTAAAACCACAATCCCGTGTTTGCTTCTATTGTTCCTAAGGTTTTCTTCTTGGAATTAAAAAATGAATACAATAATAATATTAATATTTCAAATTAGTTCAAAATAAAAAAGGTAAAGAAATGGCCGGATTAAACAGGCCAGCCTACTACCTTGCATGGGTAGTCTTTTTAAGCCCAAGTTACCTGTGGAGGTTCCAAAACATTTGTCATTTTAAAATCTTAGTTATACGTGTTTTCTTGTTGATAATCTATCATGATTAAATTTTGAAAATGCAAAATGTGTGTTTTCTGCTGTTGTTAATATGGATAGTATTATTAAATGTGAGTTAGTGAACATTTTTATTTTAAGCACACTAATTTTGTAATTTAGTTTTGGAGAAAGTTGTATTTTCCACCAATTTGATTCATATAATACACTCAGCCCATATGAAAACATGATTTTAAAAGTTTATATGTTATGCAGTTTTCATTTTAGAAGCATTATGTCTCAAAAGCCTAATTTGATGGGAAAAAAGCATCCATCTTCCTATCAAAGACGATTGCAGAATATTATTTATATTCCCCACTTCAATTAGAGAACCATTCATATTTCTTTCTTCAAGTAGATAGCACCCCTAATTTTAGTTTATGTGTTGACTTTTTGAAGTGAATTGTCAATAAATTTTAGACCTTCATATTTAAGTTTCTTTAGTCCAAGTTTCATGTGCTCTATTTTGGAATTAATTTTTACTTAGAGATTAATTGTTTTTTGACATTGGTTTTATTAATGCGTATTGTCAAGAAAAAAATGATGTTGGAAGGAGAATTTCAAAATCAAAAGGGCCTAAAAATGAGTATGTATTATTTTGAGAGGAATTTGCAAAAGGAAGAAATTTTAGGGGCATAAGAGAGAGAACCAACAAGGAGAAGGAGGCATAGGCAAGGTTATCTAAGGAGGAGAGGACAACATATACTGAAAGAGCTAAATAATTGAGGGCCAAGAAGAAGAAAAGTAAAAGAAAATTGTTCATGTTAACCTGCTACTCAGTTCGTCAATTCACATCATAAGCAGAATTTGTTAAAAGTGATAAAAGTTTAAGAGAAAGGTAGAGTATATAGGGTTCTCTAAGTTGCTGAATATAGATTGTGAGATACTCCCCCATGATTTAATTGTGTCTTTTATTCAATTGTATGATCACACCAATTCATAATCTTGGGAAGGACAAAAGAAATTGAGGCAAATGATGTAGAAAAATTACTTGGTGTACCCCATATTAGGGAAGAGGTGAGAGCAGATGTGGATGAAGATAATGCGACATATAAGAGGTTGAGGGGGAATTATGGTAAAGTTGTATACAGTGAGATACCAATTGAGATAAAATCTAGGAAGGATGAAGAACAATTTGAATTCTTAATTATGTTGTACACATTTAGGACTTTTTAGCTCTGACTTCAAGTGCAAAAGTTAATGACAAGTTATTGAAGGTAGCGTGTTTGACTAAGAAGTGATTTGAAAAGTATGATTGGGCAACATACCCCATGAATGACCTCTACAAAGAGATGGAAGATTATGTGAACTTGTTTAGGAAGTAGGAGGAGTAATGTGGGTGGATGCTTGTATTTCTTGCTGTATCTTTTTCAGTTATACATTTTGATAAATATATTTATTACTGTTTCATTCAATTAGATTATATAGAGTAGTTTATGACTGCTATTGCAGCGATATTTAGGTGAGAAATTCCCTTGTCAAGAGTACATGGTCATGACTCAAAAAATGCTATTGAGTATTGGATGGCAAGAGAATAAAAGAATTGGTCAAAAAAAATTTGAATAGTAACATGGGTCTATTGTACAAAGACAAGTCTAGAAAATTATTTGTTGAGAAAGAAGAAAGAAGAACTTCAATAATGTGGTTAACAACTTTAGTTACACTATTAACAAGTTGAGTAATTCCATTAACAACAGGTTTTCCCTCAAATCCAAAAATTGGAATTTTTATAACTTCAGTAACACTATTAATAAGACGTATATAACTATTAATAATTCTCTTAATGCCATTAACTAAGTCATTTGAAAGCCTCTTGAAACTTCAAGAGATTGGTCATCAACTTACTTCTACTTGATTCTTTCTTGAACATACTTGAACTCTAACTTTTGAGTTTTATTCCAACCTTCCTAAAATTATTTCCACATGCAATTCCCACATAATTTTACATGTAGAATCCATTTCCAAGCTCAAAACAATCAAAATCCAATCCTAACCAAGAATTCTCATTGGCCGAACACATGCTCTTAGATTCCTAAATTTCCATTTTTGATTCTAATGAATTTAAACATACTTTCATAGCAAAATTCCACACAAAATCACATTTTAAATCCATTGGAACCATTAAAACTCATTGAAACAAATCCTACCCTTGAGTTCTTGAGTTGGCCGAAATAAATAGTCATGAGTCCTAGGATGATTTCTTCCATAAACCCATTCAAAATAGCACCAAACATCATCAATGTCATTAAACAAGTTGCTATCCATTTCCTAAGATTTCCAGCACAACTAGAATTTTCCAGCAATTTTCCTTACCAAGAACTCATGATTTAGCCATTGGAAATGCACCAAATTAAATCCTAAACATACCTTAAGGAGTCCTTGATCAAAGCTTGATGATTAGCCTTGGATTGGAGGTGGTTTTGAAGGTGTTTAGAAGTCAAGAAAAATTTGTACAGAACCTCCCCTATTTTTCCAGATTTTTGCACGAATTTAGGGAGAATTATGGGGGTATTTATAGGCCACAATTTCTACTGGTTCTTCCCCCTTTGGCAAGCATTTTCAAGTGCTAAACATGACCTAAAATTAAAGTCAAGTCATCAGCAAATCCTAGCCATCTACTTGCATCTTGCTTTCCAAGTCATTTTTCATCAATGGTTGAAAATTTGCCCAGCACATAAGCCAGCTGTTCTGGTCATGATGAGCACGAATTTGGGCCTTGTTGGATGCTAACTAAATGGTAAAAACTAATTAGGAAGCAATGGAATTGGTTAGGGTACTTTAAAAATCATTTGGTTACATAATACCCGATTTCTTGCTCCCTATTAGGAAAAATAGCTAAGGGCTTAAAAAATTCCATTTATTTTGATGATAAATCCCTATTTATTCCAAAAGTATGATCTAGAAGTTTTTGTAATTTTTCAAGACCTCTAGATATTTATTTCATATTTTCTCCAAAATCAGGTCTTTACCGATAGGAATTCAGAAGTAAATTCTCCATAAATTATTTCCTACATTTCCAATGCTTGGAAACAACTTTGTAAATTCATATATATTTTTAGGGAGTGTGTCTATATTTTTCCTTGAATTTTTGGAGTCCTTAGGTAATTAAAATAATTATATCGCTTTAATTCCCCTTTATTTTTCCTATTTTCCCAAAAATAATTATTTTTTTGGGAATTTTCACCAAAATTTATTTTGGGCCATTCTCACTCCCAAAACATCATATGTGACTCAAAAACCCCTAATTTATCTTTTTTCTCGTTTTAGGAAATTTTTGAGAATTTTTTATAAATTTTCCATTTTGACCCTTAAGGGACTCGACATTTTCGGTCCGGCTCCCTTCCAGGTTTCTTAGCATTGCCAATGTACCTTTCATTGATTCTTAATCTTCTCATGGTATACTTATAGAGAAAGGAATATCCCATCCCTCTCTCCCCAGTGATGTAATTAATTAAATAATATTTAATCGGAGTCGATTTTGCCGAATTCTTTTCTATTGACTCATAACTCTGTCGATATGTCTTTGGGTTTCATTCTTTCCCTTTCATCACAGGGAATTCCTCTAATTTTTCTTAAGTCAAAAGTCAAACCTTAGATGGCTGTTTTGACTTTCCCTATATAAGGTATAAATAAGCTTTAAATTTAATTAAAGCTAACCTTGTTACTTTCTAGGGACATAATTAATTTTAAAATCTATGATAATTCCTCAGCTACTTTTTCTCAGATTTTTATGATTATTTGAGGCCGTCTCATAGATTAAATAATTCAATTTAAGTTACTATCTCAAATTGTCTAAAACCCTGGAATGACTTCAGGGCATTTCCGTCATTTCTAGCCTTATATCAGCTCTAGAATCCTATTCCCATTTTTCTAGAATTTTTCTAAGTCATTTGGGCCCTTTTTGCTAACTCTGAGCATTTACGACCAGAACTTTTATTATTTACAATTAGATCCTTACTTGGCCTAGGAATCTTTTCTTTGCCATTTGGTTCCTCCTTAGGCCTAACCTTCGGAACCATCTCTTGTACTTCTGGCATAACCTCTGGCCCTTAGTCATTTCCAGTTCCTCATTCTTTAGTCCTCGAACACTATTGTTTTACACATTTGCCCTTAGAAAATCTCTTTTTCCTTCCGAGAAATCTCCGGGACTTTCATTGCATTGGACTTAGTAATTATCCTTTCCTTGTGCTATTACTTGTATCTATGAACCAAAATTTGGGATGTTACATAAGGCTTATATGCATGTTTGGGGGCTCAGAATAAGGAGTTGAGGTAATTAAGGGCTAAATGTTGTGCTAGGAATCTCAGTAAGAGAATTCCTGATACTAAACCCAAGCAGAGACCTAAAACACAAATTTGGAAAGTTTCAGGCCAAAAAGGAGCAGTGATGAAAAGCAGGCCTGAATTCTTCAAAAAAATTCCAAAAAAAAGTAAGAATGGAGTCCAAAGGCCCGTATGAGGCTAAAAATGATGAAAATATCCCTGGAAGGAATTTGTGAAATTTTCAGGGTTTTGGCTAATTTTGAATATTAGCGAAAATTGAATTATTTAAAATACAAGAGGCCTCAGATAACTGGACAAAAGAAATGGAAAATACTTAAGGAATTATCACAGGTTTTAAAAATAATTCCATTTGCAAAAAACCGAAGAGGTTGGCTTTAATAGAATTTAAAGCCTATTTATACACTGTCTAAAAAAGTCAAAGTCAAATATCTAGAGGTTGAATTTTGACTTGAGAAAAATTAGAGAAATTTCCCATGATAAATAAATAATATTGGTACCCAGAGACAGATTCTCAGAGTTATAGACTAGTAGAAAGAATTCTGTCAAGTTTACTCCAAAATAAATATTATTAATTATTTTATTTTAATGAAAGAATAAGGGAAGAGCATTATTTTCTCTCTAGACATGTTATATAATGCCATGTGAAGTTATTTGAGGTGAGAAAATAGTGCTAAAACATATCCTAGTGGTCCCAGGTAAGTCAAGACCCCAAAAAATACCCAATACGGTGCAGAATGGCAAAATAGGTGCAGAAATATCTAAGGGCTGTAATTTGCACGAATTTTATATTAATTTTCTCCCTATCTTAATGTCAAAAATGATGAAGGGACATGGAAGGGACAAGTGTACGGTTAGATGGAAGAGACAAGTGTACAATTGGATGTAGAACATGTGTACGGTCGGATTAAGGACATGTGGCTTGATGATGTAAGCATGATGTCATCAAGATGATGTAAGCATGATGCCATAAGGACACATGTCATCACAAGACAAAGAGAGAAAATGGATGGTTAAGATTAGCCACATATTTTCAAGATTAATGGCTATGATTTGTTCTTAAACTCCATAAATACCCCTTCCCTCCCCTCATTTTGTCTAAGCCTATGG
>NW_021635023.1:0-116097 GCF_004799145.2 Neltuma alba | reverse complement strand
TTAATATGAATCAGCTTTCAAAATTAAACAAAAAGGGATTTACTTGTTAGTTTGGCCAAAATTAAATTTGAACATGATGTTTTTGTGATGCTTGTCAGAGGGAAAACAAATAAAGTCCTCGTTTAAATCAAAGAAGACAGTCTTAACTAAAAGACAATTCCAAATGCTTCACATGGATTTGGTTAGTTCATCAAGAGTCAAAAGTTTGGTGGAAACTTATATACTCTTGTGATAGTTGATGACTATTCAAGATTCACCTGGACTCTATTTCTTTCCTCTAAAGATGAGACATTTAATGCATTTATCATTTTTGCCAAAAAGGTCCAAAATGAGAAAGGTATTCTATTGTGTCAATCAAGACTAATTATGGAGGAGAATTCGAGAACAACGAATTCGTGGACTATTATGATGAGCATAGGATGATCATAACTTCTCAGCACTAAGACTCCTCAACAGAATGGAGTTGTGGAAAGAAAGAACAGAGTGCTCACGAAAATGGCAAGAGCAATGCTAAATGAGAAAGGGATTTCACAAGTGTTCTGGGCTGAGCTGAAGTAATGAGCACAGCTTGCTATATTTCTAATAGAGCTTATATCAGAACACTGCTCGGGAAAAATCTGTATGAGCTGTACAAAGAAAGGAAGCCTAACCTAGCTCATCTAAAGATCTTCAGGAGTAAGTGCTACATTCACAATAATAACAAAGAAAATCTTGGTAAATTTGATCCTAAAGCTGATGAAGTTTATTTCTCGGTTACTCTAATCATATTAAAGCTATAGAGTTTTCAACAAACATACTTTTACTATTGAAGAGTTAATACATGTTGTGTTTGTTGAAACTGAGTCGATTTTAAAACCTCTAGATGATGATGCTGAGATCGTTCAAAATTTTGAAAAATTAAATTTGAACAAATCTTCAAACAAAGTACCTTCAGAAGAGTTTTTAGAAAACAAGGATGATTCAAATGAACCTCTTTCACAAGAAAATTTAGAATAGCCTAAAGCTTGGAGACATAATAGAAATCATCCTTTGGAACAAGTCATTGGTGAAGTCAATGAAGGAGTCAAAACCCGGAGACAAGTGTTCAATGAAGTGCGTTTCTCTGTATTTATTTCACATATTGAACCAACCAATGTTGATGAGGCTCTATCTGATAAATTCTGGATAGAAGTAATCTAGGAAGAGCTGTACCAATTTGAGAGAAATCAAGTTTGGGAGTTGGTACCCAGACCTAATGACCATCTAGTCATAGGCACCAAATGGGTATTCAAAAATAAGCTCGATGAATCTGCACAAATCATCAGGAACAAAGCCAAATGGTAGCTAAGGGCTATAATCAGGAAGAAGGTATTGATTATGAGGAAACATATGCTCCAGTAGCTAGATTGGAAGCCATACAAGTACTCTTAGCCTTTGCTTGCATAAAAGATTTTAAATTATATCAAATGGATGTTAAAAGTGTATTTTTGAATGGTTATATTTTGGAAGAAGTTTTTATCGAACAGCCTCTTGGTTTTGAAGATTCCAATTTCCTGATCATGTTTACAAATTGAAAAAGGCTTTACATGGTTTAAAACAAGATCCTAGAACTTAGTACGAATGCTTAGCAATTTCCTGATAGAAAAAGTTTTGAAAAAGGCAAAGTGGACGCTACACTTTTCATCAAAAGAAATAGAAAAGAACTGTTAATTGTCCAGATTTACGTAGATGATATTATATTCAGAGCTACTAATGAGAATCTCTGTCAAGAGTTTGCTAAGTTAATGCAGGGTGAGTTTAAGATGTCAATGATAGGAGAATTGAACTTCTTTCTGGGATTGCAAATCAAGCAGAAGAGAAATGGCATATTCATATCCCAGACGAAGTATCTTAATGAGTTACTAAAAAATATGGATTAGAAAATGCTAAAATGTGAAGACTCCTATGAGCTCAACCATTTTACTGAACGCAGACGAAAAGGGTAAAGACGTGAATCTGACCAAGTATAGAGGAATGATTGGATCATTACTCTATCTCACGGCAAGCAGACCAGATATCCAATTCAGTGTGGAAATGTGTGCAAGATACCAATCAGCTTCCAAGGAATCACATGAAGAAGCCATCAAGAGAATCATCAGATATCTTGTCGGAACATAAAATTTGGGAATATGGTATCCGAAAAAAGGACCAAAATATCAATGGGATACTCAGATGCTAATCATAGAGGCTATAAGACAGACAGGAAAAGCACCAGTGGACAATGTTAGTTTCTAGGAGGATGCCTTGTCTTGTGGTCAAGCAAAAAGCAGAATACTGTGGCAATATCCTCCACAAAATCAGAATATGTTGCCACTGCCAGTTGTTGTGCCCAGATTCTATGGTTAAAGCAGCAACTACAAGATTTGGGAATCAACTGAAAAGAAATACCAATCCTATGTGACAACACGAGCATAATAAGCTTATCCAAGAATCCTGTTTATTATGCCTGAACCAAGCGCATTGATGTTTGACATCATTTCATTTGGGACCATATTCAAAAGAAAGATGTGAAAGTAGAATTCATCCCCACTAAAGATCAGATAGCATATATACATACAAAGCCTCTTGATCAACAGAAATTCAATTACTTTAGAAGAGAATTGGGAATGGTAAATCCCAATAAACTGTAAGAAATCTTATACTACTTCTCTAATTTGAGTACTTAGATTTAAAGTTTTGATGATTAAAAGACTAACTTAAGCATCAGAGTGTATAGAAATTTGTTTTGCAGAAAGCTTTGTTTTGTCATGGAAAAATAGAGGTGAACAGAGTATGGTATAATTGATGAAGACATCGATAACTACATAGTGGATTGGCATGAATTATCGATCAACTGATCAATAAATAGGCATATGGAACTAACTAGAGATGATGAAAGGAAAATTATCGATAAGCTGATCGATCACTCAATTATTGATCAACACATCGATCAATAGCAACGAAGAATCTCAGTCAAATCTGACAAATGGGTAAGAATTATCGATAAGCTGATCGATAAAATGTTAATCAATTAAATGATTGATAAACTAGACTAGGTACGCGCTTTTACTTAACATTTATTGATAACGAGATCAATTATTCATTGATCGATAACCTGATCGATAATTTCCTTCAGTGTTCTTGAATATTCTTCTTACTTATTGAACAAATGATTGATCATACATTAATCAATAACTTGATCGATAAATTATATGTCTATAACGTTCAGAATTTGAAAAACCCCCATCAGTTACAGAACCCTAGCTCGATAAAACTATCACCCCTATTTCACACAGCGTTCAAATTCTCATTGTTTCATTAAATTCCTTACTATTCCTCACTCGAAATCACACTCTAAGCTCTTTCAATCCTTCCCAATCCTACTAAACTCTTAAACCACCAAACATTCCTCCAAAATCTCCCTCAAGACCAAGAAAAGGCAAGAGTAAAGCAACCGAATGTCAGCAAAAAAGAAAGCACTGAGAAACAAACCTAATCCAGAGATACTACTCCCTCAACTATGAAGAAGAGATACAGACCCAACGTAAGGGAAGAACCCTTAAAGAAACGAGGCGTATTGAAGATACGAGAAAGCTAGACCAAAAGCTCTATGCAACCTACCTCAGAGAAAATCTCCACGGTCAAAGTCTAAATTAAAGCTGCCGATGGTCACCGAGGAATCAGAAACAGAATCTGATAGTGATGCTTTAGTTCAGAAAGCTGTGGAGGCTGCACTAAGAATTCCTGTCCCTAAGCAACTGAGATAGAGGAAATAGAAAGCACGTGAGGGTGTGTCACACCAAGTTCCTACCCACGGTACTCCATCTGAATCATCTGAGTTTTTGGTTGGGAATTTGAATAAGGATGTAAACATGGTTAAGTTTAAGGCAGATTTTACGAATTGAAAATTTTGTCCTGTGTTTTCTATCGATATAAAAGGATTGAAAAAGAATGAGAAAATCAATTTGGACTTGAGTAATCCACTTGAACATTATTCCAATTGGTTGGGCATTGGAGGAGAATACCACCCAGAAGTAGTTAAAAGATTCTATTGCAATATGGAATTTGTGGAGGAATATGATGAACAAGATAATCTAGTGAATGATTATCTAAATGTCAAACTAAGAGACAGAACCTTCACTCTCACTAGTGCCAAGCTGAATAAACTTCTAGGGACTCAAGAATATGTGAGGGGAGGTGATATGAATGAGATGAAAGCCTATAAGGTTCTGATGCAGAATGACAACTATCCTAGTGAGCTGAACTTTCCCCCAAAGCAAATGTGCAATTATTACAAAATAATTCACTATATCTACTCAAGGAGTATGGTCAATAAATCTGGCAGTTTCTCACATCTGAACCAAGATGATTACCTTCTGTTGGCCAAAATAATCAATGGAGAGAAAATCACCATAGGGGATCTGATTTTTAATGAAATGAAGGATTTTGTTCTTCACAAGTCTAAGTCTACACCAATCCCATATCCTCAACTAGCTACCTATCTCCTTCAAGTGCATAATATTGCACCATTCGAGCCTGGAGAAGTCAAAGTGAAGGTTCCTGCATTTGGAATTAACTAGCTCAATAAAATGAACATTCCAGTGCCCTTTCGGTCTTCACGGAAATTGGCAAGGAAAGAGAAAGGAAAACAGCCAATGACCAGTGCTTCAAAGGGCCAGGATGAGGCTGAGTCTTCTGCAGAACCCTCTCAAACCTCTGGCCCCTCATTTTATGGCAACACCATTTGGAATATATTCCAAACTGAGCTACAAGAGTTTGAGAAAAGGGTGTATGCCACGGCCAAAGACTATAGGGAAATTTCAGACAAGAAATTTGATAGACTTTCCAAGATAGTAGATCTTCATCGTCAAGCCATGGTAGTCTTGGAAAAAGAGGTCTCACAGAGGTTTGATCAAGTTGACAAATAGATCAGAGAGCTGAAAAGCTTGGTTGCCTCACTTTGCAGAAATTTCTCTGCCCCTAGTACTTCCTTCAGTTTGGAGGACCTTCTCTCTCACCCACTATCTCCTCCTCACCCTAAGCCTGAACCACCTACCTCACCTATACCTACTTCTCCTACTTCTACTTCACCTTCTGTCCCTTCGACATTATCTCCTACTCCTCCTCTTGCTACCTTAGCTATTATCCTAGTTCCTTAACCTACTCCCTTTCTATCTCTTCCACCTATTTCTCAGGCCCTTTCTCCCCTTTCCCAGCTTCCCCTTCTCCCTATTCCCATCACCTTGCCTACCATCTCTTCTCCTTCCCCATCTTCTGATGCTGACAAAAAGGGGCAGAAGAAATCTGATTAGTTTTTCTGTGTTCTTATGTGTTTTTTTGTGTCTTCTGTTATGTTTTCATGAATTTGTGTTTTTTGTGTTATGATTATAATCTGATAGTAATCGTACATTATCAGTTATGCATTTCTGATAGCTTGTTGGTTCTTGGTGAATCTCCTTTATCTGTCATGTGTTTTTACTTGATTCTGGATATAACTTAAGTTTTATCTGATAAAATTTGATTTATCTCACACTTATGTTTTGTCATCATCAAAAAGGGGGAGAATGTTAGATTTAAGGTTTTGATAATAACAAATTAAGCAGTTTCTGGTTTAGTAAAGTTGATCGATCACCTGATCAATCAGAGGTTAATCGATCACTTGATAGATAAAATGTTTCTGTATATAAAAATAACTTAACAGTAAAGTTAATCGATAACTTGCTAGATAAATCTAATTTTATATGTTGATCGATCAATTTATCGATCAAGGCTAACACTGTTTAGTATGGAAGTGTGCAGAAAATTATCTATCCATTGATCGATAATTTGATGATTGATCACCTAACAGATGAAGGGACTCAATTCTGGTAAACTTTTATTGATCACCTTATCGATCAATGAATTATTGATAAGAAGATAGATAAATGGTAAAGCTCTTTTATTTAAGTTGTATTTTGTTCTATTCACCATTTATCGATTACTTTATCGATCAGAGGTTTATCGATAACTTGTTCTATCATTGCATTACAACTTAATTGATATTCTGTCCAAGTTTGTTGTGAGGCTCTTTTATCGATCAATTGATCAATTAGTGGTCTATCAATCAAATGATCGATTATCACTGATCACTGCACTAAGCTATTTTAAGTCATTTGTGGATCACTTGATCGATCGTTGAGTTATCGATCAAATGATCGATCATCCAATCTTCTGAAACTTCCATTTTCACATAACTTGATCCATCAAACTTTCCTAGCCTTTTGAACTAAATTTTTTCAATGCTATTTTATCGATCACTTGATCGATCAAATACTTGAACATTATACACTTTGTGATTTTGATGTAAAAAACTTTCCTTGACCTTTTATCGATCAGTTTTCCTATTATTCATTTATCGATAAAGTATTCGATCAACGCTCTTTGAAAATCTATTCTCCTCATACTTGACTTTATTGATAACATGATCGATCAAACAGTTTTTAATCACTTGTTTGATCATTGTACAAACTCATTTGATAACAAGCTTTTCACGATGATTTCAAAATCTTCATATTTTATCTTTAAGCTTTTCTCAGCCTTCCTTTTACACATGATTCTCTTTGAAAAGGATTCAAAGGCATAGGTGAATTTAAAAGATTTAATCTTAAAATATATCGTTTGAAGTCACTGTATTCATTTCTCATTATTTATCAATCATGTATTCGATCATCTGCTAGTCTGTAAGCTTATCGATAAAAGTACATATGCATGACTAAAGTTCTATCTGTATTTAATCAAAAACTTGATTGATCAACTACTTATCGATCAGGACTTCGATCAAGTATGTACAGGTTATATTTAAAGTATCTGATGATTGATTCATTGTATTTCTAAATGTTATATTAATATCAAAGATCAACATTTGTTCAGTTATCTTTACAAGTTTCCTTCTGGAAGAGAACTAACCTGTTTCAAGTGTTGTTACAGATTACAAAGCACGCTCAACGGTCATTTAGTAGCCTGTAACCTACCATGTCAAAAACATTAATTGTGAACTACCGTTTCAACTGTTGAACACACACAACCGAACTTACAATGGCTAAAAACTCTTCAATCTCACGATTAATCAAACCTCTCCAACTATAAAAGGCGCAAAGGGCATTGAATACGCGAGCTACCTTCTATTGAAATATTTACTGTTGTATTCAATACTCTGTTTTTCACCGAGCTTCAGTGTTCATTAGTCACTTACTCCGTGAGAGAGTTGGATATATCTCTTTACTCATTTTTCTGAGAGTAACTCAAGAGTATGGACTCTTGAGAGGGATTGTAACCTTACGGGTAGTAAGGGGGAGTGATTGAGAAATCAATTACTATACTAAGACACTAAGAGCCTGTTTAATCTTGGCATCATAGTGGAAATCTCATAGGTGTTCTGAGGACTGGACATAGGTCAAGTGGTTAAAGACCGAACCAGTATGAATCCTGTGTCTTCACTCTGTGGTGAAATTCTTCCAACTCAACCTTCTCTGTTTTTATTTACAGCACTGTTTCAATACGTTAAAAATTTTATAACTTACCCAATTCACCCCCCTCTTGAGTGAAACTGCCACTAACACTTACAATTTCCCTCTTAACTCTTGCTATCCTTTCCTTTCTTTATTGATAGAATAGAATCAGGTTCGGTGTAATTAACAATAAAGGTACCTGGAGACCAGTCAAGGGTACTATCTCTATACTAGCAACTCATCTTGAGGAGGTTTCCACATTTTAAACTCCTGGTCATCTTATTCTCATATCCTAGAGAGAAACTATACTGTTATGGCTCAATACCTTTCCTTAGGCTCGACTTTCTATGACTTTGGGAGCTACTGTGCTCTATCGTAAGTTTCATTCCTTATTGAGAGCTATTGTACTCTATTACAAACCTCTTTAAGATCCTCTATAACCTTAGAATTTCTATTGCTTGAGCCATGTTTCACTTTTTACAAGCCTTTAGACCACTGACTAGGTTAAGGATTAAGTCGCCTACACTCAGTTGGTAGCTTGACTGATCATTCCCCAAGACTAATTGCAAATCTTCTTTATTGTCTCACGGATCTTCCTCAATCTTTTTGTCAACTTCAGAAGCATCCTCCTTCGGTTACTTCCACAACCTTTTACTTTTAGCTTTCTCAGACTATTTCTCTTTTTATTCAGCCTCTTTAATCATCAGGCTAAATACTTGGCTTGATAGCCATTACTCTTAACTTTTTTAGGCTAGTTCCCTTTCTTAGGCCTTTTTCTTACTTCTGGGCCCTTTTCTCAAGCTTTTTTGGTTTTCACATCATTATCATGTCAATCTGTTTTACCACGTGACTTCTCTCACTCATTTCACTATTCTCGCTATCTATAATGATGTGAGATTGTTCAAGGAGAGGACTTGTATCATCACTTTCTCTTTTCCCCATTACTTTTCTTTAATACCCTATTAACCTCAAGGGCACCATACCCTTACCTTATTCTTGACCATTCCCTTTCTTATTAGGGTAAGGTCACTCCGTATGCCTTGCCTCAGCTGCTTTTACTTTTCCCGTGGGAGGACAGATTACTCTTGTTAGAGCATCGTCAACTCAACCACTTACTTTCCTCAATGGAGGACATATCGCTTTAACTATCATAGTGTCAACTCTACCATCTTAGGAGGATGCATTACTTTCCATCATGATGTCCACTCTATTGTGGCAGCTTTTCTTTTCATTCCTTCAGAGGATAGCTTACTCTTACTAGAGTAGCGTCACTCTAATCTGGAGAACTACCTCCCAATCTTGATAGGTACTCTGTGGTTATGACCTTTCTTTTACTCAATCTTTGTCAAGGTAAATTCTTCTCATGTCATATCACTGTCAGGGGTAGCCTCTCAACATGATTCGCTCAGTTACATCAATAGTGACATTTTTTTATAGGAATCCTAACTCTCAGATTCCTCATTGGCCTGAGTACTATAGCTGTACTTCTTTATGACACTTTAAGGACATAAGGGAATGTTGCTCGGTCCTAATTACTAACATTTGTCTAGGTATCAACGGGGATATCTTCCTTTCTCTACATCAGTTGCTGGTGCAACCATTCTTCTCTATCATTCATTATTTGTATCCTCAAGGATACTACCTCACTCTTTCTCTTTCTAGCTTCTCTTAGCTTTAGACCATTCATTACATGGTCACACATTGGTCATTACACTTGACCGCATTACTTAGCAGACATAGATCATTCAATTACACTCCATGGAATTCCTGCTAAGTGGTATCTTTGTCAGGCATCTAATTCATCATTGCCATTCTATTTAAACTTTGCATATAAGACCCTTCTTTAATCCTCCTCTTAGTTATGTCCACCAGATTCATATGTCTAGGACAATCCTAGGTTTTACGTCAACCTCTAAAAATATTACTAAGAGGGTTCTCATTCTTTTCATGACATCAGGGGTTTATCTATCACACCTTATTTTTAGACCACTTATTATCCCATTTGGAACCATTTGAAATTATTTCTTATGACCATAAGTTAGAAAAATTGAAACTTCAAAATTCATTAAATTCGGGTACTATTTATTGTAACCCTAATAAAGGCCAAACTTTGAAAAATCATAACTAATTCCAAAAAAAATCAAAATAAAGTGGTTCTAAGTTCTACTTAAAGCTCCTAATGTGGTCTTCAAGGAAAAAATACCCATTGATATCCAGAATTCACCAATTAGTCCCAGATTCTGTGCAAAGTGACACTATTTATATGATCAATTTTTAATTTTTTTAGAATTTATACTGAACTTTGGAAGGGCATAACTTTCTGTGCAAAACTTCAAATTTAATGAAATACTAATTTTTTAAATCTAAAAATATTATCGATAAGCATGCCAAATTTTAGCTCAGAACTCAATCAGTTGCACAAAATTTCATTGGTCAATCTTTACCTTTAAAAAGTCAACTTTTATCCCTTTTTGATTACCAGTCTTGGTTAATTTTTTCCTTTTTAATCCAAATAACCATTCCAATCACATAACCCATGCCAACACATGATTTTTGATAATATATGGGTCATTAATATAATAAGTCCACATGATTCACCTTAATTCATAACAATTCATAATAATTACAAATATTGTTCCAAGGGGCATAATAACTAATTATCTCCTAAAATGATCTCATTTTCCTTGTCTTTGCTTCGTCCAACTCTTAGCTGATAAATATTTGAACATAAAAGAATGAGATTTCATAGAAATCTCAATAGGAATAAATCATAATTATCATGCAATCATGCTATGAAGAAATGTGATATGTTATCATGAAAATAATATTATTATGCAACATTTCATGTGCATATTAATTGCCATGGAAAGAGAGCAATCAATCAAGCCATTATACATTCTTCCATACATAGTGCCAAGGCATATTCGACATAGAGTTCCATACATAATTACATAAATTGCTCAATCACATCATGGCAACATAAACTAAACAGCATAAACACATTTAAACAAGTAAGAAAGCAATCAAATTATGAGTTCAATACTACCTCTTGATCACTTATTCAATTCAGCCTCTTTGGTATGATTGTGCTCCTCTTTGATTTCTTGCAAAATGCCTAGCAATCAAGTATGAACACTTTTCAAATTACCAACAATCCAAGTATAAACACTAATGCTTGACATTAAACCCAATTAAACCCCTTTTTCCTTGATTTTTGGCATAATTACTTCCTCTTTGTTTCTATTAATCGCTTGGGCCATTCCTACACAATCTTTCATTTAGAATCCAAATATCAAATTAGATTTAACAAAATCACATTCTTTCCCCTTCAACTTGATTTGACCGAATAGGTAAGGTTAGGATTCCAAAATTTTTATTTTTGATTCCAATGATTTTAAACACTTTTCCTTAGTGTTTCCCTGCACAAAAGCATCTTTTAAACTCATTGGAATCACCAAATTACATTAAAACAATCTCTAACATTAAAATTGCATAGTGGTTGAATAGGGTATATGTAACCCGAACTTTGGTTTTCTTCCAAAATTTAATCCAAGCGCCAATCAAACATGTAATTCCAAGCTCATATTAATGGTTTTTATCCTTTCCTAATACTTCCTTAATCAGGTGAAAACTGGACAGCATGATGTCTTAGAGTTTGTCATGAAATTTCAATCAAAATAACCTTTAAATCTAAGCAAAATTAAGTTTAGAGATACTGATGTATCCCTATTTTATAATATATTTTTATGTATAATTAAGGGATTTTATAATGTTTGAAGGGTTTAAAATGCAATAGACACTCATATTTTGATTTAAGGAAATTATACAAATTAATTGCTTAAAAGTACATTTTTATTATATTTTTATAATTTTCCTCTTGAAAGGTATCTCTGCTTTGATTCTAGGGAATATTCTATCAAACAAAACATGGACCCCTTGGAAAACTACATTTGTGGCAGCCACGTGGCATTGCAAGAGGATTTTCTAATTACCTAATTGGAAATTATCCAAAATATCTAGCCAGAATATCTCTTATCTTCCACCATAAATTAAAGAGCTTGAATAATTAATTTCTTTTGTGGATAATTCCCTTATATTTTGAATTTGAATAATTATTTTATTCATATTTCATTATCCATTTAATTTTCCAAATATCCACATTATCATTTTTATCCTCTTTCTAAACCCTAACCCTAATTCATCCTACAACCATATCTTTATTCAAATTTAAGATATTATCCATTTATCCAATATCATTTAAATTCAAAAGCTCTTTTACTTTGGTTGCCATGAAGATCACACCAAATCAAGAGAATTCAAATTCAAAGTTCTATCAAGATTACAAGATAAAAGAAGATAAAAGATCAAGTTAGAACACTCAAGGGTTTCCTCATCCAACTAAGACAGATTCAAAAGCTATAAAAAGAGATCAAGGGAGCCTTGGAGAAGCAACAAAGCCATCTACACTACACAAGCACAAGCATACACTTGGCTTCCTCTTATGTCCAGTTGTTTCATTGTCTTCTTTTCATTATTTTCTTTTTATCATTATGGTGTCATCTAGCCATATGTATGGCTAGTCCTCTTTGTTCATGAGGACAAGATGACATAGCTTGAGTTCCTGTTTTCTTATTTCAATCCAGTAGTACATTGTGTTTATGAATTTCCTGGGTTAGTATTTTTATTTCTTTTGTGGACTGATATTTGATTTGTGTTTTGGTTGAACAATTACATTTTGAAGTTTTCAATAAATATATTTTCAATTTCCTCATGATTCTGAGTGTTTATCTTTATAGATTTCTATTTTGATTTGCATAAGTAGTTCATGCTCTAGGGTTTTCAATAGATTACTCTTTTTAAGAAACAAGATATAATTGTTTAATTAAATTCACGCGCTAAGTGGTTTTTAAATGATTAATTGAAAGGTGATTATATGCTAGTTCTCTAGGTATAATTGCTAATTAATTAATCATGACTTAGATGTTATCTAGGTTTTCTCCTTTTGACTTAGTAATTGTTTTTATACAAACTCCTCATCCTTTTGAACCGTGATAGCCACTCATCAATGTACTTGGGAAGTACATTATTCTGGTAAAAGTCTTCGTTCCTTTTGCTTTCTTTTACTTATTGTTATTTTCTTTTTATTTTTCTTAATTTATTTTCTTAAAAAAATCAATTAATTTTCTTTCCTACTCTTTCCTTCAGACATCACGTTTTTCTTAATTAAAAAGGTTTTCAAAATTTTAACAAAGCTCCTCATATAGAGAGACGACCTAGGTTGACCTCTATACTATATAAGGTTAATTTAGTTCAGTAATTTGAGAGCTTATATGACAGGGAAATCAAATTTTAGTGCTGTTGCCAAGGAGCCTAGTTTATTTTGACTCATTTTAATTTTTTAAACGTGATTTTACTGTGCTGTGAATTTCTACACATGCCTAGGGATACTACTTTAGTCCCTTTTGATTCTGAGCCTAAAAGAACATTTAGGTTGTGTAGAAAACAAATTTTGCATAAAATCAATCAAGTTAGTACTTCTAGTAAAAAGGAAACTAGTGACTCTAGTTCACCTAGTAACTTTGATTCTGTAGTACAATGCGTGAACTTATGCCTACTAGCTATGAAATATGCAACTCTTTTACACATGTTACTACCATATGCCCCTATAATGTTGAAGAGGTTTCTACTATGTACCAAGGGAGACCTAATAAAAAATGGGACCGCTTTTCTAATACTTACCATGAGGGGTGGAAGATGAATCCAAACCTTAGGTATTGTGGAGGAGACAATAGAAATAATCATGAAAGGTATCAACCTCCTCCGAGACAAACACAACCATATGGGAACTTTCAGCAAATTCCTCATAAACAAGCTCCTAAGATAGATATTCAACTTACTGTTCTCTTGAAGGTTGTGCAAGATCTTACTAAAAACCAAGTTGCTCTAGAAACGAAGGTTGGCAATATTAATGAATTTGTGACAAAGTTGTCTAACAGCCAGAATGAGCAGCAAGCAAGGGAGGGAGGATCTATTCCCTCTAATACTGTCATTAATCCTAAGCCTTTAAATGCTACTACTTCTGGTCCTAATTATAAGAGCTAGTTTACTAAATTGAGGAAATTAAGGAAGTAAATTAAGTTAGTTATTTGTCCTAAATAAGTATTGTCTTTCCTAAAATATCCTTGCTAATCTAGTGTATTGGCTAGAACTACTATTGTTAGAAGGACTACTTTGAAAAAAAATGTATAAGTATGAGAGATAAAATGGATTGGGATCTTATATTTAGGACCAAAATAAAAGTCAAACAAGGTCCTATATTAAGGACTGGAGGTAGTATCACATTGAGGAGTGAAAAGCAAGTACACCTTGATGAAGGAGATGACAAAAAGGACACTATAGAAGGTGTCCAAATTGATGCCATTAATGATATGAATGAGCTGAGAAATGACGCCACTGAAGAAGTCACTACTACTCCTGCTGTGCAATCTGAAAGCTTGAAGGAAAAGGCACTCATGAAGCAAACCCACTCTACTGCACCTAATGAGGTAAGTATTCAAGACATCCTGTTTCCTAATTCTTATCTTTCACGTAAAAGGATTTCTGAAAAAGAGCAAGATAAAGAGGTGTTTAAATTGTTTAAAAAGGTTGAGGTTAATATTCCTTTATTAGAGTTAATTCAAACCATGCCTAAATATGCTAAATTCCTTAAGGATTTATGTACTCATAAACAAAAATTTAAACCTAATGAAAGAGTACAAATTAGCTCTAATGTTTCTGTACTATTTAAACCTCAGCTACCTATTAAATGCCAAGATCCCGGATCTTTCACTGTACCTTGCACTATTGGTAAAATAGATATTAACTAGTCTTTGTTAGATCTAGGGGCTGCAACCAATGTTATGCCTAAATCTATGTATACATCACTTGGAATTAAGAATATAAAATCAACTAGTGTGGTGTTACAACTTGCTAATAGAACTATTAGGCATCTTGATGGCATTTTAGAAGATATTCTTGTACAAGTTAAATGTTTAGTGTTTCCTACTGATTTTTATGTGTTGGATATGTCTAGAGAAATATTGCATGATGGCACATTAATACTTGGTAGACCTTTCTTACGCATTGCATGTACTATGATTAATATGAAAGATGGGTCAATCACTATGGAATTAGGAGATAACAAAATCAGTTTTAACATGTATGAGGCTATAAAACACCCTTATGAGGATTATTCACTATTAGAAGTAAATGCAATTGATTTATCTATTGATGAAGCAATTGATGAACATGATTCTAATTTGAATAAATGGTTGGAAATTTGTTCTCCACTATCTTCCTCTACTTCTTGTTCTTATGATAATGAGATTATATGTGCTGTTGTTTAGAAATTGATAATTGTCTTTCCTCATGTGATTCATCTATATCTTCATCTCTTTCATTGCCTTTTACAGGCCATGATTTCACGGAAGGTTTTGTTTTGAATTTTGTAGATTTGAAGGAGTAGGTAGATGATCAAATTGCAAGTGAATCCCCTTATCCATCCATTCCACCTTCCTATACTATAAATTTCAAACACAAAGACAACCATATATTGAAGAAGGGAACATTACACTAATTCCTCTTGATTCCTTCTCCTTTTCTTCATCCCTCACATCTTCCTTTTCATCGTCACCCCCCATGTCTTCATCTTCTTTTTCTTCTTCCTCTTTGAATGAAAGGATTCCTATTCCTCTGGATATATTACCTTTTGTGCAACAAATTGCATTAGAGAATAATGAAGGATCTAAGCTTAACAAAGCTTTGAACAAAATAGATTCAATGCTAGCTTGAGAAGGTAGAAGAAGCAAAAGATGCCTCCCATGATAGTTCATCATGCCATTCAAAACCAAATGTCCAAGGGAGTACTTCTGTTTCAAAATTACTTTCTTCTATTGTTTAACCCCCTGATTTAGAATTAAAGCCTCTACCTTCTAATTTAAAATACGCTTTTTTATAATTAAATGAGAAGTTACCTGTAATGATCTCTAATTCTTTAACTGCAAATCAAGAGGCTAAATTGATTTTTGTTCTTAAAAGAAATAAATATGCTACAGGTTGGACGTTAGCTGACATTCTAGGAATTAATCCTTCTATTTGTACTCATAGGATTTTATTAAATGAAAATTCCAAACATGTTAGGCAATCTCAAAGAAGACTTAATCCACTTATACTTGATGTTGTAAGGAAAGAAGTAACTAAACTTCTAAGTACTGGAATTATTTATCCTATTTCTGATAGTAAGTGGGTCAGTCCTGTTCAGGTAGCTCCTAAAAAGAGTGGTATTATAGTAATTAAGAATGAAAATTATGAATTAATACCTACTCAAGTGCAAAATTCATGGCGTGTTTGTATTGATTATAGAAAGTTAAATGAAGCCACTAGGAAAGATCACTTCCCTTTGCCATTTATTGATCAAATGCTTGAAAGATTAGCAGGGAGATCTCACTACTGTTGTCTTGATGGCTTTTCATGGTACTTTCAAATTCCCATAAAACCGGAGGATCAAGAAAAGACAACAATTACATGCCCTTTTGGTACATATGCTTATAGAAAGATGCCCTTTGGGTCATGCAATGCTCCGGGAATATTCCAATGTTGCATGATGTCTATATTTTTTGACTCCTTGGAGCAATACATGGATGTGTTTATGGAAGACTTTATGGTATATGGGGATTCCTTTGATACATGCCTTGATAGCTTAGATAAGATACTTACTAGATGTGTCGAGAGAAAAATTAGTTTTAAATTATGAAAAAATGTCATTTTATGGTTAATGAAGGAATTGTTTTAGGCTACTTAGTATCCAACAAAGGAATAGAGGTAGATAAAGCAAAAATTGAAATTATATCTTTGTTATCGTATCCTACAAATTTAAAAAAAGTTAGATCATTTTTAGGACATGCAAGTTTTTACAGGAAGTTCATAAAAGATTTCAGTAAAATTGTTTTACCTCTCTCTAAGTTTTTGCAGAAGGATGTTGAGTTTATATTTAATGATGCCTGGAAGGAAGCATTTGACATGCTAAAAGAGAGGCTTATAATGCCCCCCATTCTCACCTCTTCTTATTAGGATTTACCATTTGAATTATCTTGTGATTCATCAAACAATGCAGTTGGTGCTATGCTTGGACAAAGAGATGGTCAGAATTCCAAAGTCATATCTTATGTATCAAGGACTTTAGTTAGTGCTCAAGTGAAGTATGCAACCACGAAAAAAGAATTATTTGCAATTATTTTTGCACTTGATAAGTTTAAATCATATTTAATAAATTCCAAAGTTGTTATTTTTACTGACTATGCAGCAGTGAGATATTTATTTAAAAAGCCTCAATCAAAACTAAGGCTTTTAAGATGGATGCTGCTTATCCTAATGTGGAAATCAAGGACAGAGCAGGAGCAGAAAACTTTGTAGCGGACTATCTTAGCAGGCTTTTAGAAAACACAAGGGGAGTAGATAACTTTGATTTTAATTGTGATGATTTTCTTGATGAAACTCTCTTTGCTTTATCTATGAAAGAGCCTTGGTGCTCATATAGTTAATTATTTGGTTGTAAATGTGGTTCCTTACAATATGTCTCCTTTTCAGGTTCAAAAGCTAAAGAGAGAATCACATTATTATGTATGGGACACCCCACACCTATGGAGGATATACAGTGACCAAGTAATTAGAAGATGTGTATCAGATGGTGAATTCCAAGCCATATTAGATGCATGTCACTCTTTAGTCTGTGGAGGACATTTTAGTGCCAAGAAGACCTCTTAAAAGATATTAGATGCTGGATTTTATTGGCCATCATTATTCAAAGATGCCTACACCTATTGTAAAGCTTATGACAAGTGTCAACAATTTGGTGGGCTGAGCAAAAGGCATGAGATGCCACAATAGCCGATGTTGTTTTGTGAAGTCTTTAACATTTGGGGAATTGACTTCATGGGGCCTTTCCCTCTATCTTATGGCTTCAATTATATTTTACTTGCCATTAATTATTTATCCAGATGGGTAGAAGCTATTCCTACATGCAAGGATGATGCTCAAATGGTTTCTAAATTCTTTAATCAAATTTTTTTTGTAGATTTGGAATACCACAAGCAATAGCAAGTGATAGGGGCACACATTTTTGCAATAACATCTTGAATAAGCTCCTTGCAAAATTTAGGGTCACACATTTTTGCAATAACATCTTGAATAAGCTCCTTGCAAAATTTAGGGTCACACATAAAGTTTCCACTGCTCATCACCCATAAATTAACAGACAAGTTGAGGTATCAAGTAGAGAAATAAAACACATCTTAGAAAAGATTGTAAAGCCTTCCAAGAAGGATTGGAGTTCACGTTTGGAGGAGGCTTTATGGGCTTACAAAACGGCATATAAAACACCTATAGGGATGTCTCCTTATAGAACCATCTATGATAAATCTTGCCACATCCCTGTAGAACTTGAACACAAAACATACTGGGCTGTAAAGGTGTGTAATATGGATACGAAAGCCTCTAGCTTAGAAAGGAAGCTACAACTACAAGAGCTTAAAGAGATGAGATTGGAAGCATATGAGAACTCTCGCCTTTACAAGGAGAGAACAAAGTTATTACATGATAGAGGTATATTGAGGAAACAATTCAAAGAGGGGGACAAGGTGCTATTGTTAATAGCCAGATTCAAATTTAAATCTGAAAAATTCAATATTAGATGGGATGGCCCTCTTACAGTCACCAAAGTTCATAAATTTGGCATGGTGGAGCTTATAGATGACGCCATTGGTAAGCCTAAAAAAGTCAACGAGCACCTCTTAAAGCACTACTATGAGAATTCGCAGTCCTTATAATTTTTAGGTTGTCTCTTTCCTTTCCTTATCTACTTTTAATATATTTTGAGCCTTATTGCTTAGGATAAGTGTGGGGGGAGAGGCAATTTCAGTAGAAAAAAATATTAGTATTTAGTTTTTAATTAGTCAGTAATTTAGCTTTTCATAATTAATTAGAAATTAGTTTCAGCAATTTTAGCTAGTTTGATTAGTTTTTTTTTTTTTTTTGGTTCCTTAGACTCCCTAACACACACACACACACACACACACACACACACACACACACACACACACACATCCTATAGCCACTAAGTTTCTCTTGCCATATTTTAGCTTTGCATTGAGGAGAATACAAGGTTTACGTATGGGAGAGGAATTAATGAGTTAAATCTTGATTTTCTAAAAATATGCCCTAATTTTTTTTTCAAATTACCTTATAATTAAACTAATGCACTACTTGTTTTTATAAATAAAAGAAAATAGATCATTCAAATTATAGTTTATGCAACTAAGAAATCCTACATATTCATTGTTAATTGTAATAATTTATTTAATTATTATTCTTAAGGTTAGTGATTGAAATAGGTGAATTAATGTCTTGTGAGTAATATGCTATTCAGTTTATTAATGTGAATTACTTCATGATAGATGAACCCTTGTTGGAAATTATTTTGAGCCTAATTGTTTTCTTTCTTGTGTGTTTTTCACTTGTTTTAGTTTATTCTTCAGAACTTGTCTTAATTCTTTTTATAGCTGCTCAATTCATATACAATTCTTTAAAATGATTGAGGCATTCATATTCTAAGCCCTTTTATCCCAAACACGAACCAAATTTATATTTTATCCATAGTTATCCCATTTTGAGCCCAACGCTTTTCTTAAATTCCATCTTATAGTAAGTCTATATATGTATATATAACTCATTCTCGTGACATTTTTTTTGCAAGTCATTAAAGTGCATTTTAGAAAAACAAACTGTTGCTATTACTCTTATATATTGTAGGGTGCAAAACAAAAAAGGGAGGGGACAAAGAAAAAAGAAGAAGAAATAAAACAGAGAGAGAAAGAGCAAAAAAAAAATATAATGCTCCAAAAAAAAAGAAAAAACAAAAATTAGCGGAAAAAAAGAAGGAGAAGGAAATACCCCTTTATTTCTTATAATTAGCAATATATTCATCTTCTATGCACTATACATATAAAATAAAGATGTCCTCTATTTTCTTTTGCATGTATATTACTTACTGTTCATCATCTTTCATTCCATATAAACTATTCCCAACATTACAAGCCATAAAGAACTCTTGATTTCTGAATGCACATGTAACTGGCGGCGGTAAATTAGAATTATTACAAGCTTATGGTAGGATGGCTAAATAAGTGAATTGAGTGAAACAAATACCCCATATAGGAAAGATGAGCAATACAGATATATCCTGAGTGTTCTCTCATGCTTTATTCCCATTAATTTAACTGAATATCAATTTAATCTATTTGCATTAATTTATCCTTGACTCGTACCAATTTGAGGGATATAATCGATCAGATTATTACTTTTATGCTCGAATATTGTTTGACTTTCTGCCTGCTTAGTTGATTTGAATGATTTCATTTTCTATTACTTTGCTCAGGAGTGCAAAGGTTTAAGTATGGGGAAATTTGATGTATCCCTATTTTATAATATATTTTTATGTATCATTAAGGGATTTTATAACGTTTGAAGGGTTTAAAATGCAATAGATACACATATTTTGATTTAAGAAAATTATATGAATTAATTGCTTAAAATTGCATTTTTATTATATTTTTATAATTTCCCTTTTGAAAGGAATCTCTGCTTTGATTCCAAGGAATATTCTATGAAGCAAAACATGGACCCCTTGGAAAACTACATTTGTGGCAGCCACACGACATTACAAGAGGATTTTCTAATTATCTAATTAGAAATTATCCAAAATATCTAGCCAGAATATCTCTTATCTTCCACCATAAATTAAAGAGCTTGAATAATTAATTTCTTTTGTGGATAATTTCCTTATCATATTTTGAATTTGAATAAATATTTTATTCATATTTCATTATCCATTTATTTTCCAAATATCCACATTATTATTTTTATCCTCTTCTAAACCTTAAGCCTAATTCATCCTACCACCATATCTTTATTCAAATTTGAGATATTATCCCTTTATCCAATATCATTTAAATTCAAAAGCTCTTTTACTTTGGTTGCCATGATGATCACACCAAATCAAGATAATTCAAATTCAAAGTTCTATCAAGATTACAAGATAAAAGAAGACAAAAGATCAAGTTAGAAGACTCAAGGATTTCCTCATCCAACTAGGATAGATTCAAAAGCTATAAAAAGAGATCAAGGGAGCCTTGGAGAAGCAACGAAGCCATTTACAACTACACAAAGCACAAGCATACACCTGGCTTCCTCTTGTGTCTAGTTGTTTCATTGTCTTCTTTTTATTATTTTCTTTTTATCATTATGGTGTCATCTAGCCATATGTGTCGCTAGTCCTCTTTCTTCCCGAGGACAAGATGATGTGCCTTGAGTTCCTGTTTATATTAGGGAGTGTCACACCTTCTTTAATATCCTATTATATGTTAATTGGAACCATTATAATGTGTTTTCTAACGTTTCCGGATGAAAAATTTCAACTTCAAAATTTCATCTTTAATTTTGTCCATACACTATTCATCCAGAATTGGGCCAACTTTGAAAATTCATAACTAATTCTAGAAAAATCGAAACGGGGTGGTTCTAATTTTCACACGAAGCTTGCTAAGAGTTCTATTGAGCAAAAAATACTCATCAGGTTCAATTCCATCCATAATAATGCCATAAAATTTGACAAGGTACATTATTCATATGGTCAACTTTTGAATTTCTAGTATTTTTGCCTAACTTTGGAAGGGCATAACTCTTAGAAAAAAAAAGTCCAAATTTGATGGTTTACCACTTGATTTAAAGCTAAAAATGAGATATATAAGTCTGTAAAATTTTGTACCCAAAGTCCAACAATAGCTCATTATTTCATGTGCCACAAGTTTGGCCTCTTTTAGGGAGTTTTTATCCCCTAATACTATTTCTTTTAATTCTTTTCTCTTTTTCCTTTACCCACATCCTTTTGGCATCATGCCATTCAAATTTTTAATATTAGGGCATGTTATATAAACATAATTTACATCACATTATCATTCATAATCCATTACAATGTAACATAAAACTCATTAAAATATTACACAACTTTCCAAAATATCATGAATTCCCTATTGCTTCTTCATCCCAAAACCATTTCTTTGCCCTTGCCATCGGATGAATCATTCCCTATTTGAGACATGATTTAACATAGGGGATTGAGATTTTATGGAAATCTCAGTAGCATTTGAATTACAATTATCATGAAAATCAAGCAAGTTATCATGTGGCATGTTATCACATCTCAAGACACCATCAAGCCACATAAAATCATGCTTAATGTTATACTAAAAGAGGAATATCAACACTTCTACAATGGCATAATTCAATGCATTTGGCCAAAGCATAAACCAAGGTTATTCAACCAATCCATGCCATAACACAAGTTCCTCCATCCAAGCAAATAACAAATCACATTAAACAAGCAAGATTAACAATCAAATTATAATTCAAAGCTACCTTTTTAATACTTGTCCAATTGGTTACTTCAAGAACAAAGCTTCCTCTTGGTTCCTCCTCACAATGCCTATTAAACCAAGCATAAACATAGGCTACATTAACCCCAAAACAACTTAAACACAATTCTTAAACTTTAACTCAATAATTCCCCCCTTTTTCTTTGATTTTTAACCAAGTGATTCCTCCTTTAGAATCAATAACTTCATGACTCAATCTTACACAATTTTCATGAGAAATCCAATGGTGCAATCAGATTTTGAAATTCACATTCCTTCCCCATGAATTTACCTTGGCCGAATAGGGGTTATATATCTCCAAAAGTTCTATTTTTGATTCCAATGATTTTAAACACTTCCCAATCATATATCCCTACACAAAAACATGTTTTAAAGCCATTGGAATCATAAAATTTAGCCAAAACAATCAGCTCCTGCATGAATAGTGATTGGTCAAAAATGACATATAGAACCCTAGGTGCAATTTCTTCCAAAAACCCATCCATACACCATTTAATTTTTGCTTATTCCACTTGATTATTAAGGTTTCTATCCTTTTCTAAGCATCACATGGCTGGACCGAAATTTACAGCATTTTCCCATAATTTTCCAAGCCAAAATCCTAATCTAATCAATGTAAAACTTAAGGATAATGATGCTTAGACATACCTTAATGTTTTCTTGGTGTAAGTTAGATGATTCCTTGCCTAAAGCACTCAAGAATTTTGAAGAAGCAGGGCTGGAGCTACAGTGACAGAGTTTTACCTTTATTTTCCAACATTTATTTGTATATTCTAAGCAGGTATTTATAGAAAAAAATCCATCTGCCCTCTCCCTTCATTAATTGGCCAAAATTTGGGACACCTTAAGGGTGTAGGTGGCAGCCATCAAGTGCCAAAATAATCAGATCATCCCAAGTGGTTTTTCTCTAGATTTTTCCACACAAATAACACTTAATTTCACATTTTATTTAATAAAAATAGTGGGACCTGGAAGCTGCACAAAATTGGGCCCTTATTGGGCTCAATGTGGGCTCCACGAATGGTTTGGGATGGTCTAAAAAGATGGCCCACAAACCAAATCACTATCTCAAACCAATTTGAAACTTTATCGGTTACTATTCACTAGTAACCTTCCATAATTTTTCCAGATCTCCAAACATTCATTTCTCTCCATGATAATTCACCTTTTAATATGAGAACATGATCTGGAAATTTTCATAATTTTTTACCACCTCTAGGTATTTGTTTTGAATTTTCTCTGATTAAGCCTTTATCAGTGTCACTGCAGGAAAATAATTTTCTTAAAATTAATTCTTGAGCTTCCAAGACCTAAAAGCACTTTTATAATTTCAAATAAATATTTAGATGAATTATCCATCATTCTCCCAAATTTATTGAGGCCTCTAACTAATTAAAATAATTATTTTCCTCTAATTTTCTAATATTTTCCCGAAAAACCTTTGTTTACCGTAAATTCTGTAATAATTTATTTTTACCATAATTTTGCCTTTCGGGTCTCAACCAAGTTTCCAAAACCTCTAATTTATACTTTCTCCATCTTTTTGGGAATTTTCTAAAATTTTTCTCAAATTTTCCTGTTTTGCCCTTCCTAGACTGATAGTTATGAAAATGCCAGCCCGGACCTTATCAGGGTTTCACATCAAAAGTTATTTCATCTCCTTGTCTAGTCCCTACATTGACCCTCATCCCAATTTTTAGTTCTCTATATCCAAGGAAAATTTTTCGGGATGTGACAATTCCTCCCCTTTTTAAATAAATTTCATCCTCGAAATTTAAAAACATACCTTAATTGAACAATTCCAGGTATCTGGCCTTCATGTCGTCCTCCTTTTCCTATGTAGCCTCCTCTTAAGTTAGATCCCTCCAGATGACCTTGACCATCAGAATAGTTTTATTCCGCAGTGACTTAATCTGCTGATCTATCACTTTCACTGGTTTCACCTCAAAGGTGAGGTTATCTCGTAGCTCTATGTCTTTGTATTTTAAGACATGCAAGGGATCCGACTGATCATCATGAATTTGGCTCAGATTAGGGGGTGGTAGGGCCAATTTGTAAGCTACCAGGCCAACTCTTAACAAGATTTGGAAGGGTCCAAAGAACTTTGGTGTTAGTTTACAGGCTTTGGTCGATCTTCCTACATCCGTAGTTGGAGAGACTTTTAGAAAAACATGCTCTCCAACTTCAAAACTCCAGAGGCCTTCTTCACAAGTGACATAACTCTTTTATCTGCTTTGTGTCGTAAGCAGCCTTTATCGATCATCTTTATTTGTTTTAAGGTTTGCTCCACCAAGTCGGGACCAAATATCTTCCTTTCTCCCAATTCTGTCCAACACAATAGGGATCTATATTTCCTCCTGTACAAAGCTTTATAAGGAGCCATTTGGATAATGATAACTGTTGTTATAGGCGAACTCTGCTAGTGGTAAGTATTCATCCCAATTCCATTTGAAATCTAGGACACAAGCTCGTAGCATATCCTCTAACATTTGAATAGTACATTTTGTCTGCCCGTCAATTTGAGAGTGATAGGCTGTACTGAAACTCAACTTAGTGTCCATGGCTTCTTGTATGCTTTCCAAAATCTAGAGAGAAATCTCGAGTCCTTGTTAGAGATAATCATTACAGGTACTCTGTGCAACCTCACAATTTTTCGGATATATATCTGTGCCAACTTTTTCGATTGATATTCTTTCTTGATGGCCAAGAAATGAGCTGACTTTGTTAGATGATCTACAATCATCCATATCGCGTCATAACTTGATGATGTATGAGGTAGTCCCATTACAAAGTCCATGGAAATGCTTTCCTATTTCCATTCCAGAATACTCAATGGTTGTAGGGATCCTGACGGCTTTTGGTGTTCCATCTTTACTTTTTGACAAGTGAGGCACTTTGACACATAGTTCGTCACATCTTTCTTCATACCAGGCCACCAAAACAATTTTTTAAGATCTCAATACATCTTCGTCATGCTTGGATGTATGGTATACCGACTCTTATGTGCCTCCTCCAAGATTTCCTTCTTAACTTTTGAGTTTGGGGGAATATAAGTTCTTCCCTTATATTTTAGGATCCCTTCTTAAGTTATCTTGAAATCCCTTATCTTATTTCTCAGTACTTTGGCTTTCAACAAGTCGGCCAGTTGATCTCAATGTTAGGCCTTCTTGATTTGTTCAACAATCTCTGCTTTTGCTTTTGCAATACTGATATTGCCTATCATTAGCCATATCTGGCTAGTGAGATCCTAGTCTTGGATATTTTCAATCAATTCTTGTTCCTTTATCATCAACGATGCCACATGCACCATCTTCCGACTTAACGCATCCCACATTGGCTTTCCCTGGATGGTATTTAATTTGATAATCATAATCCTTAAGCAATTTCATCCATCTCCTCTGTCTCCTGTTAAGGTCTTTCTAGTCTTGCAGGTACTTGAGGCTTTTATGGTCACAATATAGTTCAATGGTTGCCCTATACAAATAATGCCTCTATATCTTTAAGGCATAAACAATCACTGCTAGCTCAAGATCGTGAGTGGGATAGTTCTCCTCATGAGTCTTTAACTGTCATGAGGCATAAGCAACCACTCGACACTGCTGCATCAGCATACATCCCAATCCCTACTTACTCGCATCTATATACACCACATAAGGCAACGTAGGATCAAGGATTATCAATACAGGAGTCGAGGTTAACTTCTGCTCTAGCCTCACACTTAGTATCCCAATTAAACGGTTAGTTCTTCCAAGCAAGCTTGGTCAGCGGTAGGGCAATCCATGAAAAATCTCATATAAACCTCCTGTAATACGCTACCAGTCCTAGAAAACTTCTCACCTCAGTTACCGTCTTGAGCTGTTCCCAATTTAACGCGGCTTCTATTTTACTTGGGTCCACAGCTACTCCATCTTGGGTAATCACGTAACCCAAGAACTTTACCTCATTCAGCCAGAACTCATATTTGCTCAATTTGTCATACAGTTGCTTTTCCCGCAACGTGCTTAACACGATTTGTAGATGCCATTCATGTTGCTCTGGTCATTTAGAATATACCAAGATGTCACCAATGAATACCACTATAAATTGATCTAAATATGGCCGGAAGATCCTATTCATGTAGTCTATGAATATAGCAGGTGTGTTCGTCAAACCAAATGGCATCACTAGAAACTCGTAATGCCTATACCTTGTTTGGAAAGTGGTCTTTGGGATATCTTCTACCTTGATCCTCAATTGATGGTATCCTGACCTCAAGTCAATCTTCGAGAATATAGTGGCTCCTGCTAACTGATTTAGCAAATCATCAATCTGTGGTAATGGGTACTTGTTCTTAATAATCACTTTATTCAACTCACGATAGTCAATACACAATCTTAGGCTACCGTCTCTCTTCTTCACAAATAACACTAGTGCACCCCATGGAGATACACTGGGGCGGATGAACCCTTTTTCTAAGAGCTCTTCTAGCTGCTTTTTTAGTTCTGCCATCTTATTTGGAGCTATCCGATATGGAGCCTTTAAAATCGGGTTTGTTCCAAGCACTAAATCAATAGCAAATTCAATTTTCCTTTCAGGGGGTAATCCGCCAATCTCCATCAGAAATACCTCAGGGAACTCCTGGACCACCGGGATATCTGAAATTCCTTCTTCCATTTCTATCTTTACTCAGAGGAACATCATATAACCTGGCAACCCTCTCTCAACCACTTATCCACTTGAGCCACCAAAATCAAGTTCAACTTCACTTTTGCTGAAGGGGTTAACTCTCGAGTAGGAATGATCAGTGTTTTGTTCTTACAATCAAAGAGAACATTTTGGGAGACAACTAGTTCAAACCAAGGACAATATCAATATCATAGAAAGACATACATATCAGGTCTAACATAGTGCAACAGTGAGCATATCAGACAATGCAGTTTAAACAAACCGTAAAGGTTAAAATTTTTGTTCTGGTGGGTGTGGAAACACACAAATTGTATAGTAATGTGTCGACAGCAAGACTTAAGTGCCTAGTGCAATCATACGATATAAACGAGTGGCTGGCACCCGAGTTAAACAAAACATCCACAAGGTAGACATTCATAGTAACTGTACCTTGGATCATCTCAGGCAACTTACTAGCCTCTTCCTGACTGAGGGCGAATACCCTACCCTGTGCTTGAGGTCTTCCCGTGCTGTCAGCACCTTGCGAGCACTCCCTAGCAAAGTGTCCAGGTCGTCTGCACTTGAAGCACACGCTCTAACCCATCATGCACGGCCTGTCTCTATGATTACAACTACAACGCTTGCATTCCTTTACTTGGTGACCACTCTCCGCTCCCCAGTGAACATTTTCTATTCCTCCTCGTCGGGCTCCCCGGTTTGACTTCCTGTTCCAGTTAAATCTCCTTCTCTTCTGGCTACCACCGAAATAAGCACCTTCCTGACCTGCTCTTGCCCCTGGCTTTTCGGCTCGCAGGGTTACTCTAGCCAGTTCAATATGATTTTGGCTATTCTTGGTAATACAACAGGCTTCAATTGCCTTGTTGAAAACTTATAGCTGTCTCAGGGCCACCTTCTTTCTCAACTCTAGTTTCACCCCCTAATCATCTTCTCCATAAACCAGCGCTCGTCGTTTATATGTTGGAGATAAGTGGAGTACCTGGATAACTCAATGTACCTTGCCAAGTACTCGTCGAAGGGTTCATTCGCTGCTTGCCTTATGGTGAAGAACTCTGCTTCTTTCTCGTCCCTCATGGACCAGGGAAAATATTTCAGGAAAACTGATCCTTAAATACTTCCCATGTAACAGGGGTTTCGTTGGCCTGGAGAACCAACTCGGTGTTCTTCCACCATCTATCTGCTTCCCCTTCTAACTTGTATATTGCCATCTGAGCCTTCCTCTCAGACGAACATTCCAGAATAGCAAAGATCTTTTCTAGCCGGGTTATCCAGTCCTCGGCTACATGCACATCAAAAGTTCCCTTGAAAGCAGGAGGGTTGTGTTTACTGAACTTGACAATCCACTGCTGCAGTGTGTCAAGCTCTGCAGCAGGTTGAGGTCTCACAGGAGCTATGTCCTATGGTTGTTATGGTGGTATGGGCTGGGCTGTCCCAACTATTCCTTGCCTGAACTACTGTAACTGTGCCAGTGTTGCCACTACTACTGTAGCTATACCAGCATCCCTCTCTTGTTCTTGCTTAGCTTATATGGCTTTTATCTCAACCATATTCCTTTGCTGTTCCTCCAACCTCTCAATTATCCACTCAATCGGGTCAACAGGGGGTCTTGATGACTCTTCCCTTGTAATGGGTCTCCTACCTCTTGATCCTCATCTTCCTATTACCATTTTGTTGTTTTCGTCTCAACTACAGGAGGAACAGAATCATTAATTTACATAAACACTATTTGTATTACTTTTTTAGTTTATATATACATCGGCACAGTTAACAAAAAGTAAGGTCACAGCCCACCACAGTTAGTATAGCATACACTCATCCTATATTTACAACCTAGTAGAGGAAGTGGGAAACAAAGTAACTATAAAAAGTTCTAAGTCATCTAGCAACTGATCAAAATCACTGGGCATAGAGGATTTACAGAGCTGTCGAATTTGGGTCTACCAAGCTCGGGTGGTAGGTAATGTCTCTTATAATACCCGGCACCATAACGCATCATCTACATATTGACCTTCCTCGACTACTTCATTATGTAGTAACCTCAAGTAGTAGAAGTAGTCTTGGTAAACCATAACATACTGATTCTGGGTTGGATCTGTATATCTACCGAGTTCTATGAATTCATGGAAGAGACTGTTATGATCTTTAAATTTCTTCCTTACTAACAGAGGTCTTTTCTTGATTGGTGGATTCTTGGCCTCAATCTAATCTGGGTTTATCATCTTGATAGGTACTGCCCTGATGGCATTGGGGCCCGCCTTATTAGGATGTGGTTGAGGTCTTGTAGTGCTCTTAGCATCACCTTTCTCTAACCTAACTAAGTCATTGGAGTCCTCTTTTGAAAGTATGTCCTCTATCTCCTAAAGGGCCTGGTGCCACATCTCAATTTTTGGGGCTAGAATCCCTAGAAATAGCCTAAAGAAGGTAGGTTACTAAGCCCTTTTTGAGCAGAAGTCCCGAAGATGAGAAAGAAAGTTAAAACAGTTTCAGGGACTAAACTGCAAAGTAAAAGTTTTTAGGGGCTGAAGTATAATCAAAGCTAGAGGCTCTAGTAAAGTCTCAAGGGCCCAGAAAAAGAAAGAGGCTAGAAACAGGCTAAAGGTTAAGATAGAAACCACAAAGAAATGGTTGTATGAAGTTAAGTCCAATCAGGGACTAAACTGTAAATTCAGAAAGTTACGGCCAATAAGGGTAAAAATGGAGGAGTGTACAGAGAATTCCAAAAAAATTCTAGAAAATGGGAAATAATATTCTAAGGCTCTTTTGTGAAGAGAAATGATGAAAATACCTCTGAAGCAGCTTAAATAGAATTCCTAAGGTTATGACCGGTAAAAAGTACACTGTTTGAGGTAATTATTTAAAATAGCAAGAGAGCTCAAAAATGTATGTAAAAATGAGATTAAATGGTTGAAAGATTGTACTAATTTATAAAATTAGTCTCGCAACCAAAAGGCTAGTGGAATGACTTTAATAAATTAAAAAGCTGTTTGTGCCGATAAAAGGGCATTTTAGTAAATGAATTTTATGCAAGGCTTAAAGGAAGTGTTATGGCCTGAGAAAATTTATAGATATTTTATAGAATAAAAGGGAATTTATGGAGTAGACAGGAGAATTTTCTGAGCTCCAAAAGGCCGTCAAGAAAGTCAGAGAAACGTGGGCCAAGTAAATTTAGAGGAAACTTAAGGATTAAGTTTTGATCCAATGGCAAGGATTTAATCTTCCTTCTCCTCCACCACATTGTGACACTTGGCACCTTTTAGAAGAATGATGTAAGGATGATGCAAGAAGGTGATGTAATGATGATGTAAAAATCCACTTGAACTTCCAAGTTTGCCCTTATTCTTTCTATTAGCCACCAAGGGCATTTTGGTCCACTCAAGCCAAATTTTTGGCTATAAATACCCCACCTTGGAAGAGCATTTTCGCAGCCATTTGTAGAGGAAAAACTCTGCAAAAAATTAGACAGAAAAATGTGGGGTTGGCCAAGAAGAAGGAACAAGATTCAACCTTCAAGATTAAGGTATGTTATGATTATAGCATCTTCCTTGATGCCTATTTCGAATAAGTTGCTGTTTATATCTGATTCTAAAATTTGGTATGATTGAAGTAGCTTTAAATCCATAAGTAGAACACTTCATTTGGATATGTGTATGATTTATGGTGATTTTTCAAAGTTAGGGTTTGAAATCTGGAAACAGTGTTTAATCTTTAGAAGAGTAGCGAATTCCATACAATTCTGGTACTGTTTCATATAGAACTAGTTCCTGAATCTATTTTTCCTTTAAAGATAACTTAAGGAGCTTTTAGTAGGACTTGGAACCACTCAGTTTTTATTTTTCTAGAATTAATTATGAATTTTCAAACTTGAGCAAAAATTTTGGAATTTCTGTTTAAATAGTACTCGTGAATCAAAATTTTCAGATTTGATCTTCTTGAATCTAAGGCCATCTAAAGTGGTCCTAATTGACAAGAAATGGATCTTAAGAATGGAAAATGATGAGATTTATGTTAGAAAAGCTCGAAAGAAAATCCTAAAACCAAGAGAAATGGTTGAGGTTCAAGAGAGCTAGTCTTGAACATTACATAATCTCTTGGTCCTAATAGATTGTATGATCAATGTGACTATGTTTAGGACCTTGGAACATCCAAGAGGATGTTTGGTGATGTTGATTGAATGTCCACATGGTTGGAAAGTCAAGGGAGTCAAAGGAAAAGTGAGAGGAAAACTTGAAGTCGAAGGTAGTGAACTTACCTATTGTCATTGCTTGATGTTGTATGCTTATGTGTTGTTGTGTACATGTTATTTGAATGTTATTGTGACATGTTTTAACTGCTATAATTGCTATTCATGATGAGTAGATTATGTCTCCATGGCCATGCATCAAGAAGTAAGCTTTGAGCATGCTAATATGTCACTAATTAACAAGAGAATAAACAAGTTGCGTGTAGTGCATTAGCATCCATCTAGTATGATTAATATGGTATTGTTTGCTACTAAGATTCTCCCAAATCTCACCCCCTCCCTAACCAACCATTTAGGTCAATCAATGATGGACAATAATGGCATGAGAAGCAAGGAGAAGAAGGTGGAGAATTATTGATTTAATGAATAAGATTAATGTTCAATGTATATATGAATGCCATCAATGCAATGTTTATGCTTGGAATGTTTATAGCATAAATGAGAGTGTATGAGCATGAATGGGAAAGAGTAAGCCCAAGTTTTACATGCCAAAGAAATAAAAAGAATTAAAGCAAAAGTTAGTTAAGGGACAAAACATAGGTCCTAGAGCAATTAGTTTCGAACTTCAGTTTGACCTACCAAATGAATAAGTTAAGCTACAAAATTTGGTAGACTTATAGTACACATCTCAAGCTTTAAAATGAGAGTTAGATAATCTCAATTGGATGTGTACACAAGGAGATACAAATTCACAAATTTGAGGCACAGAATCTGGAAGTTCCAGATTTTACCAAATGAAAAGTAATCTTTATCCAATAAACTGTATGAGTTGAGCAAGGATAAGTCCAATTGGATATTTTTTCCTTAAAGAGAATTGAAAGAGCTTTTCATAGAATTTTGAAAGGACATAAACTTTAGCACAAAACTCCAAATTTGATGGTTTACAACTTGATTTAAAGCTAAAAATGAGATCTATAAGTCTCTAAAATTTCGTGCCCAAAGTCTAACAATAGCTTATTATTTCATGTGCCACAAGTTTGGTCTCTTTTAGGGAGTTTTTATCCTAATTCTATTTCGTTTAATTCTTTTCTCTTTTTCCTTTACCCCACATCGTTTTGGCATCATATCATTCAAACTTTCAATATTAGGGCATGTCATATAAACATAATTTACATCACATTATCATTCATAATCCATTACAATGTAACATAAAACTCATTAAAACATTATACAACTTTCCAAAATATCATGAATTCCCTATTTCTTCTTCATCCCAAAACTATTTCTTTGCCCTTGCCATCAGATGAATCATTCCTTATTTGAGACATGATTTAAAATAGGGGATTGAGATTTGATGGAAATGACAGTAGCATTTGAATTACAATTATCATACAAATCAAGCAAGTTATCATGCGACATGTTATCACATCTCAAGACACAATCAAGCCACATAAAATCATGCTTAATGTTATACTAAAAGAGGAACATCAACACTTCCATAATGGCATAATTCAATGCATTTGGCCAAAGCATAAACCAAGGTTATTCAATCAATCCATGCCACAACACAAGTTCCTCTATCCAAGCAAATAACAAATCACATTAAACAAGCAAGATTAACAATCAAATTATAATTCAAAGCTACCTTTTTAATACTTGTCCAATTGGTTACTTCGAGAACAAAGCTTCCTCTTGGTTCCTCCTCACAATGCCTATTAAACCAAGTATAAATATAGGCCACATTAATCTCTAAACAACTTCAACACAATTCTTAAACTTTAACTCAATAATTCCCCCCTTTTTCTTTGATTTTTAACCAAGTGATTCCTCCTTTAGAATCAATAACTTCATGACTCAATCCTAAACAATTTTTCATGAGGAATCCAATGGTGCAATCAGATTTTTGAAATTCACATTCCTTCCTCATGAATTTACCTTGGCCGAATAGGGGTTATATATCTCCAAAAATTCTATTTTTTATTCTAATGATTTTAAACACTTTCCAATCATATATCCCTACACAAAAACATGTCTTAAAGCCATTGGAATCATTAAATTAATCCAAAACAATAAGCTCCTGCATGAACAGTGATTGGTCAAAAATCATATGTAGAACCCTAGGTGCAATTTCTTCCAAAAACCCATCCATGCATCATTTAATCTTACACTTGATTATTAAGGTTTCTATCCTTCCCTAAGCATCACATGGCTGGACCGAAATTTACAACATTTTCCCCTAATTTTTCAAGCCAAAATCCTAATCCAATCAATGTAAAACTTAAGAATAATGATGCTTAGACATACCTTATTGTTTTCTTGGTGTAAGTTGGATGATTCCTTGCCTAAAACACTCAAGAATTTTGAAGAAGCAGGGCTAGAGCTACAGTGACAGAGTCTCCCCTTATTTTTCCAATTTTCCAACATTTATTTGTATTTTCTAAGGGTGTATTTATAAAAAAAAATCCATCTTCCCTCTCCCTTCCTCAATTGGCTGAAATTTGGGACACCTCAAGGGTGTAGGTGGCAGCCATCAAGTGCCAAAATAATCAGATCATCCCAAGTGGCTTTTCTCTAGATTTTTCCACACAAATATCCCTTAATTTCATATTTTATTTAATAAAAATAGTGGTACCTGGAAGCTGCATGAAATTGGGCCCTTATTGGGCTCAATGTGGGCCCCACGAATGGTTTGGGATGGTCTAAAAAGATGGTCTACAAACCAAATCACTATCTCAAACCAATTTGAAACTTTATCAGTTACTATTTACTAGTAACCTTCCATAATTTTTTCAGGCCTCCAAAAATTTATTTCTCTTCTTGATAATTCACCTTTTAATATGAGAACATGATCTAAAAATATTTAGAACTTTTTACCACCTCTAGGTATTTATTTTGAATTTTCTCCGGTTAGGCCTTTATTAGTGTCACTGTAGGAAAATAATTTTTCTAACATTAATTCCTGAACTTCCAAGACCTAAAACCACTTTTATAATTTCAAATAAATATTTATATGAATTAGCCATCATTCTCCCAAATTTATTGAGGCCTCTAACTAATTAAAATAATTATTTTCCTCCAATTTTCTAATATTTTCCCGAAAAACCTCTGTTTATGGGAAATTCAGTAATAATTTATTTTCACCATAATTTCACCTTTTGGACCTTAACCAAGTTTCCAAAACCTCTAATTTATACTTTTTCCACTTTTTGGGAATTTTCTAAAATATTTCTCAAATTTTTCCGTTTTGCCCTTCCTAGACTAATAGTTATGAAAATGCTAGCCCAAACCTTATCAGGGTTTCACATCAAAAGTTGTTTCATCTCCTGTCTAGTCCCTATATTGATCCTCATCCCAATTTTTAATTCTCTATATCCAGGGAAAATTTTTCGGGATGTGACAGGGAGTTTGATAGTTTTCTTATTTCAATCCACTAGTAAGTTGTGTTTATGAATTTCCTAGGTTAGGGTTTTTATTTCTTTTGTGGACTGATATTTGATTTGTGTTTTAGTTGAATAATTATGTTTTGAGGTTTTTAATAAATATATTTTCAGTTTTCTCATGATTCTATGAGTGTTTATCTTTATAGATTTCTATTTTGATTTGCATAAGTAGTTCATACTCTAGGGTTTTCGATAGATTACTCTTTTTAAGGAATAAGATATAATTGTTTAATTGAATTCACATGCTAAGTGATTTTTAAATGATTAATTGAAAGGTGATTATATGCTAATTCTCTAGGTATAGTTATTAGTTAATTAATCACGACTTAGATGTTATATAGGGTTTTTTCTTTTGACTTAGTAATTGTTTTTATACAAACTCCTCATCCTTTTGAACTGTGATAGCCACTCACCAACGACCTTAGGAAGTGCATCATTCTGGTAAAGTCTTTGTTCCTTTTGCTTTCTTTTACTTACTATTATTTTCTTTTTATTTTTCTCAATTTATTTTCTTAAAAAAATCAATCAATTTTCTTTCCTACTCCTTCCTTCTCTACATCATGTTTTTCTTAATTAAAAAAGTTTTCAAAATTTTAACAAAGCTCCTCATACAGCGAGACGATCTAGGTTGACATCTATATTATATAGGGCTAATTTAGTTAAGTAATTTGAGAGCTTACATGACAAGACGATCACATACCTTAATGGATCCTAGCTTGAAGTTCAATGATTTTCCTTAGACTTGAAGGGTTTTAGGTGTTGTTTAGTGGTGAGTTTTCAATTTGAAAGAATTTCCCTTAATTTTTCTATTTTGGCCGAATTTAGTGTAATTAGGGGGTATTTGTAGAGCTCCAAATCTAACCCTCTCTTCTCCAAGATGGAACCATTTTCTGCCACTTAAGGGGCTATATGTCCCTCACCATATGCTCCAAAGTTCAGATCAAGCCAAGTGTCCTATGTGCACATGATTTTTATGTAAACTTGGGCTTAAACTCTTTGGCAAGAAGAGATGTGGGCTACACAAAATTTCTGAGCCCTCTTGGCTCAATATGAACTCTAAAGCTGATTTAAAAGAAGAAAAGAGTGTGGCCCAATCACAAATTAAATATAAATTTCTAACTAAAATTCACTATTTTGGTTGTTATTTTCAAAAATAGTTGTGGGCCTCCAACAATTCATCTCTCCCCATCAAAAGATTCCTTTTAATGTAGAAAAGCCCCTTGAAAATTTTTAGAATTTATCTCAACCTCTAATTATTTAATTTGAATTTTCTCTGAAATTAGGCTTTACCTATAAGATTTTGGTAATAAATACTCTAAAATTAATTCCTACACTTCCAGGTCCTAGAAATAATTTTTTAAACTCAAATAAATATTTAAATAATTATTTCCTATTTTTTCTGAAATTATTGAGGACTTGTACATATTTAAAATAATTATTTTTACTTAATTTTTACTATTTTTCCTGAAAAACCGCTGGTTTTAGGAAATTCTTTAATAAGTTGTTTTCATACCATTTTCACCTCCAGGACCTCCAATAAAGTTGTAAAACCTCTAATTTACCTTTTTACCCCTTTTTTAGGAATTTTCTAGAATTTTTCTCAAATTTTCCTATTTTGCCCTTCCTAAACTAATAATTCCGAAAATATCAGTTCGATCCCTTTCTGGATTTTATGTTATACCTAGCTTTGACAGCCAGTCTACTTTTCTTATTTGCCCTTGGCTTAATGTTTCACATCCATTATCAAGGTTAAATTTTGCAAGATGTGACATTTCCTTCTCCTTAAATAAATTTCATCCTCAAAATTTAGAACATACCTTATTTGAAGAGCTCTGAGTAACTGCTCTTAATATCATCTTCCTTTTTCTACTTTACTTCTCCTTGTGTCAAGCCTTTCTAGATCACCATGACTATTTTTATGATCTTATTTCACAGCTACTTAACCTGTCGATTTACAATCTTGGACAGCTTTACGTTGAATGTTAAATTATCTTGCAGCGCGATATCTTCATATTCCAAAATAAGAGAGGGATCTAGTTGGTACTTTTTTAGTTGAGAAACATGGAAGACGTAATGTATCTGGCTGAGATTAAGGGGTAGGGCTAATTTATAAGCTACATGGACCTATCTTGGAGAGAATTTAGAAGGGTCCGATGAACTTGCATGTCAACTTCTTTACTTTTAAGGACCTTCCTACTCTTATCATTGGAGATACCTTTAAGAATATATTATCTTCAATATCAAACTCCTAAGGCTTCCACTGAATATCGACATAACTCTTGTGCCTACTCTGGTCTGCAAGTATCTGTTAGTGGCAGTCTCACCCAAGAGGAGGGTTAATTGGGTGAGTTATAAAAATTTTAACCGAATTGAAATAATGAAATTAATAAAACAGAGGGCTTTAGAAATAGAAAGATTTCACTGCAGATCAAAGACACTGGATTTATGCTGGTTTGGTCTTAACCACTTGACCTATATCCAGTCCTCAGAACACCTCTGAGATTTCCACTATGATCGAAGATTAACTGGGCTCTTAGTATCTCAGTACAGCAATTGATCTTCTCAATCACTCCCCCTTACTACCTGTAAGGTTACAAACCCACTCAAGAGTCCATACTCTTGAGTTATACTTAGAAAGTGATTAAAGATGATATGTTAGTCTCTCTCACAGAGTAAATGAATGAGAAGCATTGAAGCTCAGTAAAGACGAAAACAGAGTATTGAATGCAACAGTAAAATATTTGTAGAAGGTAGCTCGCGTATTTAATATCCGCATTTAATGCTTCTTCACGCTTTTTATAGTTGTAGAAGTTTAATAATCATTAGACGGAAGACCTTCTAGCCATTGAGAGTTTGGTTGCGTGTTTTCCTAGTTGCAATGGTATTCGCCCTTTAATGCTTCTGACATGGTAGGTTACAGGCTACTGAATAACCGTTGGATAACTGTCAAACTTTCTTCATAATCTGTAACAATACCCCATTTTAATAAGTTTGTCCTTCAGAATGAAACTCAGGAAGATAACTGATCAATTGATAATAACATTCCTATGGTAGATCAGAAGGAAATCAATCAAACATCAAATCCAATAACTATGAACTGATCAACCTTGATCGAAGACATGATTGATAACTGGTTTATCGATTACATCATCAATTAATTAAGATGAAAGATTTTGAAACAGATAACTATATTTATCGATTAAGTTATGGATTAACTCATGATTGATCAAGTAATCGATAACTGAAAAGATTTACTTGAGAAAGAGAAGGATCAAGGTCACTTTTGATTTTGAATCCCTTAAAATAGAGAATTAAGATAATCAGCAAGGCTAAGAAAAGTTCGAAGTGAAATATTCAGAAGATTCTTAAATCTCACCGAGCTTTTGGTATTGAAAGAACTGGATCATTGATTGAATAAGTGATCGAAAAATATTTGATCGATCAATTTATCGATAAAGATAAGCAAGAGAGAATTTGATTTTCAAGGTACATTGATCGAATACTTTATTGATAAATGGATGATAGAAAATTTGATCGATAAAACAAAGTTTAACAAAGTTTTCATAAAGAGCACTAATCCTAAGATGATCGAGTAAGTGATCGATCAGAGACTTATCGATCAAGTGATCGATAACAATGTAGTCGAGAAGCTTAGTTTTGAAATGCCAGGAGAATGTTTGATCGATCACATTATGTGAAAACAGAATATTCAGAAGATTGGATGATCAATCATTTTATCAATAAATCGATGATCGATGAAGTGATCGAAGAAAGACTTAAACAGTTTAGATCAGTGAAAAGGTGATGATTGATTATTTCATCGATAAACCATTGATCGATCAAGTGATCGATAAAGTATTTTTCAAAAGCACTTAAACAGAAGAAAAATATCGATAAGCAGGTAAGATATTATGCAATGACAGAACAAGTTGTTGATAAAGCTGTGATCGATAAATGGTGATTAAAACAAAATACAACAAGAGTAGGAAGCTTTACCATTTATCTGTCTTCTCATCGATAATTCATTTATCGATCAAGGGATCAATAAACACTTACCAAAACTTATGTCCTGTTATCTGTCAGTTGTTCGATCACTAGATTGATCGATAATTTTTTGCAAACTTCTATACAAAACAGTGTTAACGATGATCGATCAATTGATCAATCAACACATACAAATTTGATTTATCTATCAAGTTATCGATTAACATTTCTGCTAAGTTTCTTGTTAACACAAGAACTTTATCTATCATGTGATCAATAAACCCTTGATCGATTAGGTGATCGATTAACTTACTAAAACATAGATTCCTTAATTTGTTATCATCAAAACCTTAAATGTAACAGTATCCTCTATTTGATTATGTTAATTTGCTGTGTCATTTAGTCCCCCATGTCTGGTTCATAGATCTTTCTTTTTCCTAGCTCTGTCTAGTATAGTTGGGATCTACACTTATGACTATACAACGACTCACACAGAGCCATTTGTATACTGAAGTGGCAGCTGTTGTTATATGGAAATTCGGTTAATGGCAAATATTCATCCTAGTTTCCTTTGAAATCTAATACGCACGCACTCAACATATCTTCTAACATTTGTATTGTTCTCTCCGTATGTCTGATACAGCCTTGTCGTTAGACTATCAAATAAAACTAAGCTAAATGCAATAATGCGGCACTAACCTAGATGTTGATCTCTTAAGGAACCTATTAATGTCTTAGTAATCTATTAAAAATATCAAATTAACCAAGTATGATGTATGAAGTGTTTGTGTAACTAGGAACTATACCAAAATCTAAAGTAAACACTATCTAAACTCTTTGTAGTTTCTAGATTTAGTGAGTGAATAAATGTAGTGTATGAGTTATCCTTGGTGATCAAATCCACTAATCATCCTAGTTCATCTATTGATTTGAGTTTCAATTCCTTTATTAGACTGGTTTGTGAAAACCTTTTACGAACAATGAATTCAATGAGCTAGAACCCTAACTCATCAAACTCATCTAAATGCCTAATATGGATTATGCTCTACAAAAGGTAATTTACTCTCTGAATTAATAATGTTAGAACCCTAACTGGTCAATCAAGGGATTCAATTACTTGAGAAGAAAGAATCAACATAATAGAAGGAAATATCAATTCAATCAATCAATTAGAGTGCGAAATACAAACCATATCTTAGTTTCAATGTAAAATAACTGAATCACACCTCTATATAATCACAAATCACATATCTAAACCTTATAAACTATAATTTATGAATGTAGAGAGTGAAACTAAGATTAAGATAGAAGAAACTCCTAATTGTAGCTTCAGAAACTAAGATTGGCTTCATTGAGCATCAAAGAACGAAGATCTAGCCTCTCATGACTAAAATCACAACTTCACCAAGCTCTGCAATCTCAATGGCCATGGTAGCAATGATCTGAATGAGAATAGAGGAGAATAATCGATAGAAAATGGAAGGATTGGAGTAAAATTGATGGATTGGTGATGGAGAATGGTAGGGAGATAAAGAGAGACAAAAATGAGAGAATTTTGGATGGAGAAAATGAGCAGAAAACAGAAAAAGGGCGGAATCCCTAATCTGTCAAGGGTTCTGGATTTAAATCTGGAAATTTTTGCATCATTGTTATGGGGAAGGAAATTGTTTGCCACGGTGAAGTCAAAACAACACTATTTGAATAAGTGACTCTGCTACCTTCATAACGAACATTCACCATGGTGAAGCTCATAGTTGGCCACAACGAAGTGACGCAGAATTAGCTTTCTTTGATTTTCTTCTACCTCTAATCACCTATAATATTTAAATTAAGCCCATAGTTATCTGATCCAAGGTATGTAGGATATATAAGAGCCAATGAATGAATAAAACTCAAGAATTATCATATAAAAGTATATAATTGACTTTTATACCCTTGATACACAAAAACATCTATTTTAACTAAAATTACACAATTAAAAGCCACAAAAGCATAAGTTTGGACTAGGAACTATATGCAAAATATAAGACTTGTCAATATCCATCCATCTGCTGATGATAGGCCATTCTAAAACTTAACTTTGTGCCCACCATAGCTTGTTGTAATGCTTTCCAAAACATGGAAAGAAATCAGGATATCTGTCTGATACAATAGTTTTTGACACCCTGTGTAATCTCACGATCTCTTTAATATATAACCTCACAAGTTTCTCTAATTGATAATCCTTTTTTATTGACAGAAAATAAGCTGATTTCATTAGTCGATTAGCTATCACTTAGATCACATCATATCTTGATGACGTACAAGGTAATCCCATAATAAAATCCATAGAAATACTGTCACATTTCCATTCAGGAATACTTAGAGGTTATAGAGGTCTTGACAGTCTCTGATATTCTGTCTTGATTTTCTGACAAGTAAGGCACTTAGATACATATTCTATTACATCTCATTTCATACAGGCCACAAGAATAATTCTCTAATGTCTTGGTACATTTTTGTCATGTCTAGATACATCATATACTTACTTTGGTATACCTCTTCTAGGATTTGTTCTTTAATACCAATTATGGAAGGCATATACACTCTCACTTTGTACTTTAGTATTCCTTCTAGAGAGATTTCAAAATCTCAAATTTCATTTTGCAGTACTTTAGCTCTCAAGATGTCTACTAATTGATCTCTTCTCTGGGTTTTTTCTATTTGTTTCATCAATTTGCCTCTACTATTACCATTTTGACCTTTCCTCTTATTAAATACACCTGATAAATGGGATTCCAATCCCTGATGCCTTTGATAAGTTTCTGCTTCTTAATCATTAGTGATTCTACGTGCACCACCTTTTAGCTCAATGTATTACTACATTAGCTTTTCTGGGATGGTACTTTATTTGGTAGTCGTAGTCTTTGAATAGCTCCATCCATCTTCTTTGCCTCATGTTCAGCTCTTTCTGGTCTTGTAGATACTTTAGACTTTTATGATCATAATACAATTTGATAGTTGTACCATACAAGTAATGCCTTCAAATTTTTAAGGCATATATAATCGCTACCAGCTCCAGGTCATAGATAGGGTAGTTCTCTTCATAAGCTTTACGTTGTCATGAGGCATAAGCGACCACTCGACATTGCTACATTAGGACACAGCCTAATCCTTTCTTACTAGCATCTGTATGTACTATATATGGTAACGTAGGATCGAGGATGATCAAGACAGGGAGTTTAGGTCTGCTTTTACTTCACCTCTTGAAAGCTAGCCTTACACTTTCCATTCCACACAAATGGTTGATTCTTTCTAGTGAGCTTGGTTAGTGGGAGGGCAATCATGGAAAAGTCCCGAATAAATCTTTTGTAGCAACTTGCTAGTCCCAAAAAGCTTTAAACTTCTATCATTGTCTTCGGTTGTTCCTAATTCAGTACTGTTTCAACTTTACTTGGGTCTATCGCTACTCCTTCTCGAGTGATCACATGACCCAAGAATCTTACTTTGTTTAGCCAGAATTCACACTTACTAAGTTTAGCATACAACTGCTTCTCTTTCAAGGTATTCAAAACAATTCATAAGTGTTGCTCATGTTCTTCTAGTGACCTTGAGTACACAAGGATATCATCAATAAAGACCACGATAAACCGATCCAGGTATGGCCAAAAGATTCTATTCATATCGTCTGTAAAGATTGCAGGTGCATTCATCAATCCAAAAGGAATCACTAGAAACTCATAATACCCATAATGGGTTCAAAAAGTAGTCTTCGGTATATCTTCTGCCTTTATTCTTTACTAGTGATAGCCTGATTTTAGGTCAATCTTAGAAAACACAGTGGCACCAGCTAATTGATCTAGCAAATCATCAATCTAGGGAAATGGATATTTGTTCTTGATTGTCACTTTATTTAGTTTCCGGTAATCAATACACAGTCATAGGCTGCCGTCTTTCTTCTTCACATAAAATATCGGTGCACCCCATAGAGATACACTAGGTTGAATAAAACCCTTCTCTAATAACTCTTCTAGCTGCTTCTTTTGCTCTGCCATCTTATTTGGAGCTATTCGGTATGGGGCTTTCAAAATTGGTTTTGTTCCCAGTACTAAATCAATGGCAAACTCTACTTCTCTTTCTGGTAGTAATCCACTAGTCTTTGGAGGAAAGACTTCCAAAAAAATATGTGTAACTGGTATTTTTGTAATTCCTTCTTCTATTTATGCTTTCACAGAGAACAATATTATGTACCCCTGGCAACCCTGTCTTAGGTATCTACCCACTTGTGTCTTTGTAATCAAATTTAGCTTTAATTCTGTGCAATGAGCGGGCTCTTGGGTAGAAAAGATTAATGTTTTATTCTTACAGTTGAGGAGTATGTTGTGCAAGGATAACTAATTTAAGCCAAGTATAACATCAATATCACAGAAAGGCATACATATAAGGTTTAGCGTAGTACAATAGTGGGCATACCGGACAATGCAGTTTAAATAAACACTAGAAGTTAAAGCTTTGTGCTAGTGGGAGTGGAAACACAAAGGTCATATAGCAGTATGCAAATAGTAAGGCCTATACGCGTAGCACAATCATATGATATAAAGGAGTGGCTGGAACCCAAGTCAAATAGTACATGCACAAGGTAATTATTCATACTAATCATATCTTGGATCATATTGGGTGACTTACTTGCCTCTTCCTTAATAACGGCGAACACCCTACCTTGAGCTTGGGGCCTTAAACTGTCTATACCCTGTAGGCACTCCCTTACAAAGTGTCCCTGCTTCCCATATCTAAAGTACATGTTTTGACCCATCAAACACAATTGGTCTCCATGATTCTTATCGTAGATTTCACTTTTCCTTCCTCGACGAGTGTTAACAAACCCTCCTTGCCTTGCTCCTCTTCCAAGAAAAGTTAGGCCTTTTCCTCTTCCTATTGCTACCGTAAGAAGTTCCTTCTTGCCTCGACCTTGCTGTGGGTTTCTCGGCTCTTGGGGTTGCCCTAGCCAAATCATGATGACTTTGGCTATTCTTTGTGAGACGACAGACTTCTACCACCTTGTTGAACACTTCAAGCTGTTGCGAGGGCACTTTTTCCCTCAGCTTGGGTCTGAACTCCCTAACCATTTTCTCAGTAAACTAGTGTTCATCATTTATGTGCTAGAGATATGTAGAGTAACGGGATAACTTGATATATTTGGCCAAGTACTCTTCAAAAGGCTCATTGGCTGCTTGTTTTGTGGTAAGAAACTCAGCTTATTTCTAATCCCTCACCGATCAGGGAAAGTACTTGAGGAAAAACTATTCCTTAAACACTTCCTTTGTGATAGGGGTCTTATTGGCCTAGAAGACTAGCTTTGTGTTCCTCTACCGTCGATCTGCCTCTCCCTTGAGCTTATATATGGCCATCTAGACCTTCCTCTCTGATGAGCATTTGAGAATTTTAAAAATATTTTCTAGCCGAGTTATCTAGTCCTCGGCTACCTGAACATTAAAAGTTCTTTCAAAGGATGGGGAATAATGCTTTCCAAAGCATACTATCCATTATTGCAGACTATGTGACTCTGCAGTGGGTTGTACTTGTTCAATTGTCCCCGATTGAGGTTGCTGGGGTTACTGGACTAGTTGGGCTGCCCCGGGTATTCCTTGTCTGGGCTGTTGTAACTATGCTATTGCTCCTGCTACTACTGTAGCTATAACAACATCCCGTTCCTGTTCCTGGCAGACTTGTGCAGCTTGTATCTCTTGCCTAGTCCACTATTGTTCCTCTAGCCTATTCATTATAGTTTGAATAGGGTTAGCAGGGGTCTAGTAGATGCTTCCCTAGCATGGGCTCCCCGTCTTGTTCTTGCCATTTCACTTTATCTTCATAGCCACGAAAGGAATAGGGACATTATTGATATGAAAAAGATACTTCATATATATGCACATCACTATTTACAACAGTTTAGCATAGTTAACGTAATAGTAATAGTCACAATCAACCAGTCACAACCATATAACACATATACAATCATCCAGGGCATGCACAAAAGAAAAAGGAAATATAGAGACAACAAAGATCTCTAGGTCATCCAGGAGTTGGTTAAATGTTCAGAGATCTGGACTGTCACAAATCCTCTAAATCTCAATCTTCCATATACGAGTCTTGGGTAACGAGTCTATCAAGGCCTGTCCTTATAATGTCTCATCTGTGCTCAAGGGATCCTCCTCAATCATCTCATTATGTAGCAGCCTGACATAGTAAAAGTAGTCCAAATAAATTGAGGCATACTGGTTTTGTGACCTGTCAATATGCCTTCCCAACTCTATCAGCTCTCTGAATATATCTTCATAGTTTTTAAACTCCTTTTTCACTAGCTGTGGCCTTTTCTTAATAGCTAAATTCTTTGTCTTGATGTTGCTGGGGCCTGCTTCATCTCTAGGTCTGGGACCTGCCTCGTTAGGGTTGGGTCTAGCTCCCACTGCACTCTAAGCATTAACTTACATCTCTTCTTCTCTGACGCTATTAGAGGCTACACTAGACTTTGCCCTATCTTTAGGCCTGTCATGGTCTCTTAGTTGCGTTGTAGGATCCTCTTCTAGTACCAACCACTGTAGAAATCACCAATCGGGTAAATCCTCTCTTGTTATTCTCTGATTTATGGTTCCTCCTGACTCGCTATTCACACAACTAGCCATTTTTCTTCCTACACTTAAATCATTCCATAATACATAATCCAAAAATATGTATGCATATCACATAATGCAATTTCTGGATATACAGCAACCAATAACATGATGCAGCAAACAACAGTCCAAAACATCAAACAGCGGTCCAGAACCTTTGTTCTAATACCAAAAATGTCATACCTTACTTTTAGACCACTTATTATCCCATTTAGAACAATTTGGAATTTCTTATGGCCTTAAGTTAGAAAAATTCAAACTTTAAAATTCATTAAATTCGGGTAACTATTTATTATAACCCTAATGAAGGCTAAATTTTGAAAAATCATAACTAATTCAAGAAAAATAAAAAAGGAGTGGTTCTAAGTTTTACTTAAAGCTATTAATGTGCTTTTCAAAGAAAAAATGCTCATTGGTATTCAGAGTTCACCAATTAGTCTCAGATTTTGTGGAAAGTGATACTGTTCATATGGTCAATTTTTAATTTTTCAGAATTTATGCCTAACTTTGGAAGGGCATAACTTTCTATGCAAACCTCCACATTTAATGAGATACCACTTATTTTAAAGCTAAAAATATGATTTATATGCCTATAAAATTTTAGCTTAGAACTCAATCAAGTGCACAAAATTCTATTGGTCAAGATTCACTCTTAAACAGTAAACTTTTATCTCTTTTTTATTACCATTCTTGGTTAATTTTTCCCTTGTTGATCTAAATAACCATTCCAATCACATAACCTATATCAGCACATGATTTTCGATGATATATTCACATGCATAATCATTTGGGTCATTAATACTATAATTCCACATAATTCACCATAATTCATAACAATATTGTTCCAAGAGGTATAACAACTAATTATCTCCCAAAATGATCTCCTTTTCTTTGTCTTTACTTGGTCCAACTCATAGAAATCTCAATAGCAATGTGTCACACGTTGCTTTTATTATACCTTAGAGTTCATTTAGAATTATTTCAGACCACTTTGAATGGCCTTAAACTCAAAAAAAAAAAAACATAACTAAGACGTTGATTTACAGAAATACTATTCACTATGCATTTTTCAGATTTCATGTCTAACTTTGAAAAATCATAACTAATTCTAAAAAAATTGCATAGAGGTGTTCCAAATTTCTACTTGGAGCTCTTTCAATGCTCTTTAAGGGAAAAATATCAAACTAGACTTATATCTTGCCAATTTGTACAATTTATTCTTAAACTTTACTATTCATTTGGTAAATTCTAGAACTTTTGAAATTCTATGCCTCAACTTTTGAAATTTGTATCTCCTTGTGTACACATCCAATTATGGTGATCTACCTTTTATTTTAAAGCTTGAGATGTGTACTGTAAGCCTACCAAACTTTGTGGCTTAATTCGTTCATTTGATAGGTCAAACTGGAGCTGGGACCTGATTGCTTCATGACCTACGTTTTATCCCTTAAACAATTCTTGCTATAATTCTTTTTATTACTTTGGCATGCAACTTGGGCTTGCTTTTTCTCATACATTTCCATTCATGTCAAAGACATTTTAATTAATTACAATGCATCATTGGCATCTATGAACATAATTTACATAATAGGAGAATTATACATTAATCCTTAATCTCATTCATTAACATAAATAATTCTCCACCTCCTTCTCCTTCCTTATCATGCCATTATTGCCCATCATTGATTGACCTAAATTGTTGGTTAGGGAGGGGTGAGATTCAAAAGAATCTTAGTAGCAAACAATACCACATTAATCATGCTAGATGGATGCTAATGCATTACATGCAACTTGCTTATTCTCTTGTTAATTAGTGACATGTTAGCATGTTTAAAGTTACCTTCTTGATGCATGGCCATAGAGATATATTCTACTCATCATAAATAGAAATTACAGCAGCCAAAACATGTCACAACAATATTCAAATAACATGTACATGGCAATATACAAGCATATAATATCAAGCAATGACAATAGGTAAGTTCACTACCTTGCACTTTAAGCTTTCCTCTTGCTTTTCCTTTGATTACCTCGACTTCCCAGCCATGTGGCTTTCGGTCAACTTCATCAAACTTCCTCTTTGATGTTCCAAGGTCCTAAATATAGTCACATTGATCATACAATCTATTAGGACCAAGAAATTACACAAGGTTCAAGACTAGCTTTCTTGAACTTAATCAATTTCTCTTAATTTTTGTATTAATGTTCTAGCTTTGTAACAATTGTTCCCTTAGGGTAATCCTTCACAATTTTGCCCAAGGAATCCAAATATGAGCTTAGATTCATGAAAAGAAAACTTCTTCCCCAAGAACCAGTGTTGGCCGAATAGGGGCTTTTGAAATCCAAAAATTCCAACTTTGATTCTAATGCTTCCAATGCTTGTTCTTTAGGTTTACCCTAAACAATTTCCCATTTTAAACACAATGGAGGCATCAAAACTATGAAAAACTCATCTTAGGGTACAGATCATAGCTTGGTTGAACGGCACCCACAATAATCATATCATGAAATCTTTTATATATCAACCCAAAACCACTTAAAACAACCTTGAACCAACGTGTTTTAATTGGATATAACATCAAAACTTCCTTCCCCTAACCTATGATAATTCAACAGCACTTCCTTAAGGGAGAAGCCAGATTTTTCAACCATACAAAACAAGGAAACAAAGCAAGAAACATAATAGAATAACTTACTAACCTTAGATCTAAGCTTGGATGACCAAAGGAGGTAGCTTTCTCCTAGTTGCTCTTCAAGAAATAAAATGGGAAGAGATTCCTATCACACCCTACTTATATAATATCTTAGCATCTATTTAGAGCCATTTCAGACCACTTTGGATGGTCTTCAACTTAGAAATTTCAATCTGGACATTAATTTTCGGAAATTTACTGTTCACTGCCCAATTTCCAGATTACAGGTCCAACTTTGAAAAATCATAACTAATTCTAGAAAAATCATGTGGAAGTGTTCCAAAATTCTACAGAAATCTCTTTCAATTCTCTTTAAAGGAAAAATATCCAATTGGACTTATCCTTAGCCAATTCGTACAGTTTATTAGATAAAATTTATTGTCTATTTGGTAAAATCTGGAACTACCAGATTCTGTGCCTCAAATTTGGAAATTCATATCTCCTTGTGTACACATCCAATTGAGGTGTTTGATCTCTCATTTTAAAGCTTGAGATATGTACTATAAGTCTACCAAATTTTATAGGTTAACTCATTCATTTCATTGGTTAAACTGAAGTTGAAGCTAACTGCTCCAGAACCTATGTTTTATCCCTTAACTAACTTTTACTTTAATTATTTTTATTTCTTTGGCATGCAAAACTTGGGCTTGATCTTTCCCATTCATGCTCATACACTTTCAATCATGCCATAAACATTCTAAGCGTGTATATTATATTGATGGCATTCATGACATAATTTACAATGCAGGAGAATTATACATTGAACATAATCTCATTCAGTAGCATCGATCATTCTCCACTTTCTTCTCCTTACTTCTCATGCCATTATTGCCCATCATTGATTGACCTAAATGGTTGGTTAGGGAGGGGGTGAGATTTGGGGGAATCTGAGTAGCAAACAATACCATATTAATCATGCTAGATGGATGCTCATGCACTACACGCAACTTGTTTATTCTCTTGTTAATTAGTGACATATTAGCATGCTCAAAGCCAACTTCTTGATGCATGGCCATGGAGACATAATCTACTCATCATGAATAGAAATTACAGCAGCTAAAACATGTCACAATAACATTCAAATAACATGTACACAGCAATGCACAAGCATACAACATCAAGCAATAACAATAGGTAAGTTCACTACCTTACACCTTAAGCTTTCCTCTTACTTTTCCTTTGACTCCCTTGACTTTCCAACCATGTGGGCATTCGGTCAACATCACCAAACATCATCTTGGATGTTCCAAAGTCCTAAACATAGTTACATTGATCATACAATCTATTAGGACCAAGAGATTAAATAAAGTTCAAGACTAATCTTCTTGAACTTAACCCTTTTCTCTTAATTTTTGGATTTGTGTTCTAGCTTTGTAAAAATTATTCTCTTAGGCTAATCCTACACAATTTTACCCAAGGAATCCAATGTTCACTTAAATTCATGAAAATCCAATCCCTCCCTATAGATCTCATTTTGGCCGAATAGGGTGTCTTGAAAACCAAATTTCCATTTTCAAATTTAATGCTTCCAAGATTCCTTTCTTGGTGTTTCCCTACACCATTTCATCATTTAAACATGTTGAAAGCATCAAATTAAATCAAATCCATCTCTAACCCCATTCTCTCTCCTTGGCCGAATTGAATCATCATAAATAGGGGTGGGATTTTCTTTACAAAACTCACTCAAAACTAGACAAAACCTATCGTTTTCAAGTGTGCAATCTATGCTTTAAACCCTTGATTCACCCTTCCATAATTTTTGAAAATTTGGCAGCATCTCTCCATGGAAAATGGCCATCCAAAACTACATAAAATCATATATAAACAGCCCGCAATAATTAACAGCGAGCTTAGGAGCTTACCTTGGTGATTCCTTGAACTTAGGGGGACTTTCTCTCACTAGAAATAGCTCTTTCTCTTTCTAAATGCAAGAGCAACAAAGTCTCCCCTATAGTTCCTTGCTTGGCTGAAATCTGAGGGGGAGGTGCCTATGTATAGCCAAAAATTTGGCTTGAATGGACCAAAATGCCCTTGGTAGCTAATAGAAAGGGTAAGGGCAATTTTGAAACTTTAAGTTGACTTTTACATCATCATTGCATCATCTTATGCATCATCCTTACCTCATTCTTCTAGAAGGTGCCAAGTGTCACAAAAGTGGTGGAGGAGAAGGGAGATTAGATCCTAGCCATTGGATCAAAACTTGTTCCCTAAGTTTCCTCTTACTTTACTTGGCCCACGTTTTTCCAAATTTCGTTATGGCCTTCCAGAGCTCAGAAAATTCTTCTGTCTACTCCATAAATTCCCTCTAATTCTAAAGAGTATCTATGAATTTTCTTAGGTCATAACACTTCCTTTAAGCCTTGCATAAAAATCATTTACTAAAATACCATTTTATCAGCATAATCGGCTCTTTATTTATTAAAGCCATTCCACTGGCTTTTTGGTAGCAAGAATAATTTTTTGAATTAGCATACCCTTTCAACCATTTAACTTCATTTTTACATACATTTTTGAGGTCTCTTGCTATTTTAAATAATTACCTCAAATTGTGTACTTTTTACCAGCCATAACTTTATAAATTCCATTTAAGCTGTCTCAGGGATATTTTTCGTCATTTCTCTTAACAAAAGAGTCTTAGAATATTATATCCCATTTTCTGGGATTTTCTTAGAATTTTCTGTATACTTTCTATTGTTACCCCTGTTGGCCGTAACTTTCTGAATTTACAGTTTAGTCCCTGCTTGGAGTTAACTTCATACAACCATCTCTTTGAGCTTTCTAACCTACCCTTTGGCCTATTTCTAATTCCTTTTCTTTTTCTGGGCCCTTGAGACTTTACCGAATCCTCTAACTTTGATTACACCTCAGCCCCTGAAAACTTTCATTTTACAGTTTAGTCCCTGAAACTGCTTTAATTTCCTTTCTCATCTTTGGGACTTTTGCTCAAAAAGGACTGAGTAGCCTACCTTAGGCTACTTTTAGGGCTCCTCGGCCTTAAAATTGAGATGTAACAATTTTCCCTCTCTTTTAAAAATTTCGTTCTCGAAATTTCAAGGCTAAACCTCTAGTTTGACTATCACTAAGAGGTTACCTAAGGAGAATGTCCCTTTCTTTTTCCCTATTTAGCATGCCTGAATATATCCTAATCAAGGCTTATAACTCCAAAATCTCAAACAATCCTATGTACCTTGGCATCAACTTTTTCAATTTGATGGTTTCCGCCTATTATTGGCGTAACCTTTCTGTCTGCTCTGAGCCATAGGTTGATTGCATCTAGACCTTAATTTCCCTTTCTCCAAGTTTCATCCAGCACATCAAAGATCTATACTTTCTCTCGTGCAGAACTTCGAATAGGACGATTTGAAGGCTAGAATGATGGCTATTATTGTGAGCAAACTTCGCCAGTAGCAGGTACTCATTCCGGTTTCTTTTAAAATCCAAGACATATGCCCTCAACATGTCTTCTAGATCGTTCGCTTTGTTTGCCCATCCGGTTGCGGTAATCAGCCATACTGAGACTCGACTAGGTTCTCATGGCTTCTTACATCTTTTCCAAACTCTGGATATAAACCTTGGGTCTCTATCTGGCACGACGTCCTTTAGTACCCCATGAAGTCTAACGACCTCCTTAACGTATAACCTTGCTAATTTCTCTAGCAAATACTTTAACTTTAATTGCCAGGAAATGGGCCAACTTGTCAATTGATCAACTATGACCCATGTCGCGCCGTAACCTAAAGACGTGCGAGGTAATCCTGCAATAGAACCTATGGAAATGCTATCTCATTTCCACTCAGGGAGATTTGGGTTTGCAGAAATCCTGACCATTTCTTATGCTTTATCCTTATTTTCTAGCACGTGAGGCATCTTGTCACCTATTGGGTGACATCTTGTCTCATACTGAGCCATCAAAACCTCTGCTTAAGGTCTTGGTACATCTTGGTCATTCCCCAATGAATCGTGTACTTACTCTTATATGCCTCATCTAGAATTTGGTTCCTGAAACCATTTACTAAAGGGATATAGGCTCTTTTCTATATTTCAATATTCCCTTACTCAAGATTTCAAAATCTCTTGTTTCATGGTCTAACACCTTAGCTCGAAGGGTCCTTGCTAACTCATCCCTTTTTTGAGCTCTCTTAATCCGATTGGTCAACAAGACCTCTGTTCCTGCTTCTTCTGCTACATCAGATGTCAACTGCATCTGATAGATAGGACCCCAATCCTTTATATCTTTTAACAATTCACCCTCTTTAATCATCAGGGTTGCCACCTGCACTACCTTCCTGCTCAAGGCATCGGCCACTCCATTGGCTTTTCCTGAATGGTACTTGATCTGGTAGTCATAGTCATTGAGTAGCTCTATCCACCTTCTCTGCCTTATATTCAGCTCTTTCTGATCTTGCAGGTACTTGAGACTCTTATAATCGCGGAACGATTCTATGGTTACCCCGTGCAAATAATGCTTCCATATCTTTAAGGCATAAACGATCGCTGCTAGATCCAGGTCATGTGTGGGGTAATTCTCCTTATGAGGCTTTAGCTGTCATGAGGCATAAGCGACAACTCTACCTTGCTGCACTAGTACGTATCACAATCCCTATTTACTCACATCTGTGCACACTACATACGATAGTGTCGGATTAGGGATCACTAGTACTGGAGTGGAGGTCAGCCTTTGCTTCACCTCATAAAAGCTCACCTCACACTTACTGTCCTACGCAAACTGTTGATTCTTCTTCGTAAGCTTGGTTAGCGATTGGGCAATCCCAGAAAAGTCCTGTATAAATCCCCTATAGTAACCTGCCAGTCCTAAGAAACTTCTTATCTCTATTACCATCTTGGATGTTCTTAGTTGAGCACTGTCTCAACTTTAATGGGATCTATGGCCATACCTTCTTTCTTAATTATGTGGCCTAGGAATCTAACTTTATTTAACCAAAACTCACCTTTAGTAAGTTTAGCGTGGAGCCGTTTCTCTTTTAGTGTACTCAGAATAGTACTTAACTGCTGCTCATGTTCCTCTCGAGATTCGGAGTACATAAGAATGTCATCAATAAAGACTATGACATCCAGCCTAAGTACGGGTGAAAATCCGGTTCATATAATCTATGAAAGTTGCAGGGGCATTCATCAACCAACAGTATTGTTAAGGACTCATATTGTCGTAACGGGTCCTAAAAGCAATCTCTGGAGCGTCCTCAACCTTTATCCTCAGTTGGTGGTATCCTGATTGCAAATTGATCTTTGAAAATACCGTAGCTCCAACCAGCTGGTCCAGCAGATCATTGATCCGCAGTAGCAATACTTATTCTTTACCGTTACTTTATTCAACTCTCGGTAGTCTATGCTTACTCTTAAACTACCATCCTTCCTCTTAATGAAGAGTACTAGAGTACCTTAGGGAGATACGCTAAATCTAATGAATCTCTTTTCTATGAGCTCCCATATATGTTTCCTTAACTCCGCCATCTCATTTGGAGTTATTTGATAAGGTGCTTTTGATATTATCTTCATAGACCTTACTTAATCCTTTTGTCAACTTAAGACTATTTTTGCTTACCTTAACTTTGTCTTCCATCTTGCTGGACTTAGTGCACTCTTACCAAAAATGGCTAGCATTTCTGGCCTTTGCACTTTCTTATATTACTTCCTAGGGTTACCCTTCCTTGGGCTACTATTGCCCGAGCATACTTAACTGAACAGTGCTAACGGGAATCTGAGGCACTGATGCTGATAGGCTCGAATCCTGGTACTTTGCTATCTTAAACCCTTCTTGTTCTACCTTCAGTCGGGTCTTTCCAGCTTACGTTCCTAACTCTAGCCTCTTCTTAAGGATTTGCCTGTCAATACTCAATCTGTCACTGTATCACAAGGGGTTCTTTCTGTGTTTAGTGCTAGCCTGAATGTCTCTTGTTCAGGTCTTACGGCTCTAATTCTTCTAACTTTAGCTTTCCTATATAATCGGAAGAAAATTGAGTTTAACCTAATTAATGATAAGGTTATCTGGAAGGAAGTCATGGGTACTCTCTCTGTGCTAGTTTACCACTAAAGGAGGTTTCTATATCTTAAACCCATCCCTGGTTTTCCTCTTCCCAAGGAGGTACTGTACACTTATCCTTATGGCTCAGCCACTTTCCTTAGGCTCGATCTATTGCGACCTCGAGAGCTACTACGCTCTACTGTAAGCCTCTTCAAGATCCATGGTGACCCTGGAATACTATCATCTATCTGAGCCATATTAAGATCTCTGGGAGACTTTGACCATAGGGTTGAGTAGTAAAATAAATCACCTCCACTTAGTTGGTAACTTGACTGATCATTCCCCAAGACTGTTTCATTAGCCAATATCATTCTCTTAAGCCTCATTCAATTCTCCAGGCCACCTATCTGCTTCTTTAGGTGCCTAAGCCAATCTATCTTAGGAGTTCTCTTACTCTTCTAGCTGTTCTTACCGTTCTTAGCTATTTTAGAGCGGTACAGGGAGAGGATTTATCCAACTTTTCTTTCCTCTACTTCACTTTTCAGTAGGAGCATACTCTAACATGCATAATGCCTGGCATTCGAATGCAAGGAGTACAAGCTCTTACTGGTTGCCATGTCCGTAGCGTGCTATCTAGACATCTTATCCCTAAAAAGGGAGCCTCTCATCCTGTTCGCAGCTGATTCTGGAAGTCATAGGGAGAGGACTTATGAGGTTCTCCTCTTTTTACTTGCCCTTCTTTGTTAAGCTCAAGGATATTGAACTTTAGCTTTGTTCCTGGCTAGTCATGCTTCCATTGGGGTGAAGTCAACTCTGGTTGCCTTGTCTCGGCTGCTTCCCTTTTCTACTCAAACAAGGTATCTTGCTCCATCTAGAGCAGTGTCAACTCTGACTCGAAGGACAAATCTCCTAATTTCTCTAGAAAGACTCATAGCCAAGACCATATCCCTTGTGAAGGGTACCTCTCAACCTAACCCCAAGTGACTGAGTATCTCTTAACATTATTGGGAACATGCCAACCTCATAATGCTAGTTCCCCATATGTCTATTTGTCTCACTCTCATCTCTTTCTCTTCTTCTTGATCCCCAAGAATTCCACTAGGGCCATCCATCTTAAGTTTTCTATCTTAAAGTTCTTATTTATCTATTCTGGGACTTGAGATAGCTACTCTATCATAGTGCCCTAACTCTAATGAGGCTGTAAGAGTTTGTCCAACTTAAGTGGCCACTATACCCTCTTAGTGGTGTACAGACTCAACCCCTAACTATCTTGTTCAACTCCTTATCATTACTCTTTTTCTTGAGGGGAAATCTGATAGCTTTTAAATAGTGGCCACCACTCTCTCTCTTATCTTTATTAGTCTTACTCTCAGTAACCTCATAGTCTATCAAGTCTTACCGAGATACCACCTCAGTCATTTGAGAGTTACTGTCTCTATTTGTCATGACTAGAATTCTTGTTCGCCGCAATGAAAGTCACCACTTCCTCTGGTAATTACTTCTATATTTGTTCATTGCCACCAATTTTCTTAGTTCATCATGACAAAACATACTTTCTCTTAACCTCTACCAATCTTACTTAGCTTCATTCATCATAACCTTAACCGTTGCCTGAAGGACTTCCATATCTTAGCCTCATTGATCCCTAACTAAGTCAACTACTTCCTTTCAACCAATTGAGGAAGGGTCTAGCTCACAACTCTAGGCCATTAGCACTTTTGGTTTCCCCTATCCTCAGGGATCACTAGTGGCGGAAGGCTATCTTTAGCTCTTCCTAGCTTTTTATATCCATTTAGGAATCGAAGATAGCTACTTTGATCGTACTGCCTTAACACCATATCAAGGCTACACTAACTGTATCTAACTTAGGCCACCACTCGACTCTTTCTGCTAGGGTTCAGACTCATACCTCTATCTGACTTATAAACCATTATACTTTCTTTCTCTAGAGGGGAAGTCTCTTTATCTTTACATAGTGGCTACCTTCCTTAGCGTATAATTTCTTATTATCATTTTATCTGTACCTTTCTAACTGAGGATCCAAACTTTACTTCTTACAGATCCTCAATACTTATTTTTCCTAGAGCATTCACCTCCAATCCATAACCTTAGTTGGACTTTAGCTAGTATTTCATTACTAACTCTAACCTGAACTGGGCTTTTCTAAATTCTTGCAGATAATTCTCTTTCTTCTTATGTCAGAACCTCTGCTCTAATACCAAAAATGTCACACCTTACTTATATAAAATCTTAGCATCTATTTAGAGCCATTTTAGACCACTTTGGATGGTCTTAAACTTAGAAATTTCAATCTGGACGTTAACTTTTGAAAAATTACTATTCATGGCCCAATTTCCAGATTATAGGTCCAACTTTGAAAAAATCATAACTAATTCTAAAAAACTCATATGGAGGTGTTCCAAAACTCTACAGAAAGTTCTTTTAATGCTCTTTAAGGGAAAAATATCCAATTGGACTGATCCTTTCTCAATTCATACAGTTTATTGGATAAAGATTATTGTCTATTTGGTAAAATCTGGAACTTCCAAATTTTGTGCTTCAAATTTGAAAATTCATATCTCCTTGTGTACACATCGAATTGAGGTGATTTACCTTTCATTTTAAAGCTTGAGATTTGTACTATAAGTCTACCAAATTGCTCCAGAACCTATGTTTTATCCCTTAACTAACTTTTGCTTTAATTCTTTTTATTTCTTTGGCATGTAAAACTTGGGCTTGATCTTTCCCATTCATGCTCATACACTTTCAATCATGCCATAAACATTCTAAGCGTGTATATTATATTGATGGCATTCATGACATAATTTACAATGCAGGAGAATTATACATTGAACATAATCTCATTCAGTAGCATCGATCATTCTCCACTTTCTTCTCCTTACTTCTCATGCCATTATTGCCCATCATTGATTGACCTAAATGGTTGGTTAGGGAGGGGGTGAGATTTGGGGGAATCTTAGTAGCAAACAATACCATATTAATCATGCTAGATGGATGCTCATGCCCTACACGCAACTTGTTTATTCTCTTGTTAATTAGTGACATATTAGCATGCTCAAAGCCAACTTCTTGATGCATGGCCATGGAGACATAATCTACTCATCATGAATAGAAATTACAGCAGCTAAAACATGTCACAATAACATTCAAATAACATGTACACAGCAATGCACAAGCATACAACATCAAGCAATAACAATAGGTAAGTTCACTACCTTACACCTTAAGCTTTCCTCTTACTTTTCCTTTGACTCCCTTGACTTTCCAACCATGTGGGCATTCGGTCAACATCACCAAACATCATCTTGGATGTTCCAAAGTCCTAAACATAGTTACATTGATCATACAATCTATTAGGACCAAGAGATTAAATAAAGTTCAAGACTAATCTTCTTGAACTTAACCCTTTTCTCTTAATTTTTGGATTTGTGTTCTAGCTTTGTAAAAATTATTCTCTTCGGCTAATCCTACACAATTTTACCCAAGGAATCCAATGTTCACTTAAATTCATGAAAATCCAATCCCTCCCTATAGATCTCATTTTGGCCGAATAGGGTGTCTTGAAAACCAAATTTCCATTTTCAAATTTAATGCTTCCAAGATTCCTTTCTTGGTGTTTCCCTACACCATTTCATCATTTAAACATGTTGAAAGCATCAAATTAAATCAAATCCATCTCTAACCCCATTCTCTCTCCTTGGCCGAATTGAATCATCATAAATAGGGGTGGGATTTTCTTTACAAAACTCAATCAAAACTAGACAAAACCTATCATTTTCAAGTGTGAAATCTATGCTTTAAACCCTTGATTCACCCTTCCATAATTTTTGAAAATTTGGCAGCATCTCCTCATGGAAAATGGCCATCCAAAACTACATAAAATCATATATAAACAGCCCGCAATAATTAATAAAGAACTTAGGAGCTTACCTTGGTGATTCCTTGAACTTAAGTGGACTTTCTCTCACTAGAAATAGCTCTTTCTCTCTCTAAATGCAAGAGCAACAGAGTCTCCCCTATGGTTCCTTGCTTGGCTGAAATGTGAGGGGGAGGTGCCTATGTATAGCCAAAAATTTGGCTTGAATGGACCAAAATGTCGTTGGTAGCTAATAGAAAGGGTAAGGGCAATTTTGGAATTTTAAGTTGACTTTTACATCATCATTGCATCATCTTATTGCATCACCCTTACCCCATTCTTCTAGAAGACGCCAAGTGTCACAAAAGTAGTGGAGGAGAAGGGAGATTAGATCCTAGCTAGTGGATCAAAACTTGTTCCCTAAGTTTCCTCTTACTTTACTTGGCCCACGTTTTTCCAACTTTCTTTATGGCCCTTCGAAGCTCAAAAAATTCTTTTGTCTGCTTCATAAATTCCCTTTAATTCTAGAGAGTATCTATGACTTTTCTCAGGCCATAACACTTCCTTTAAGCCTTGCATAAAAATCATTTACTAAAATATCCTTTTATCAGCACAATCGGCTCTTTAATTTATTAAAGCCATTCCACTGGCTTTTTGGTAGCAAGAATAATTTTATGAATTAGCATACCCTTTCAACCATTTAACTTTATTTTTACATACATTTTTGAGGTCTCTTGTTATTTTAAATAATTACCTCAAGTAGTGTACTTTTTACCGGCCATAACCTTGTAAATTCCATTTAAGCTGTCTCAGGGATATTTTCATCATTTCTCTTCACAAAAGAGTCTTAGAATATTATTTTTCATTTTCTGGGATTTTATTAGAATTTTTTGTATACTTTCCATTTTTATCCCTGTTGGCCGTAACTTTCTGAATGTACAGTTTAGTCCCTGCTTAGAGTTAACTTCATACAACCATCTCTTTGAGGTTTCTAACCTACCCCCTGGCCTATTTCTAATTTCTTTTTTTTTTTTGGGCCCTTGAGACTTTACCAAATCCTCTAACTTTGATTACACCTCAGCCTCTGAAAATTTCACTTTGCAGTTTAGTCTCTGAAACTGCTTTGACTTCCTTTCTCATCTTTGAGACTTCTGCTCAAAAGGGATTTAGTAGCCTACCTTCTTTAGGCTACTTTTAGGGCTCCTGGGTCTTAAAATTGAGATGTGACAGTTCCCCTAGGTTGGCCGAAAATTGTGTCTTACAAAAAGGGAGAGGAGTTCTCTTTATAAGCCAAACCTTACTTGTTTGCTATCTAAGTTCACACTAATTACAATACTTAGGTGTCAACTTGTTAATGCTTCGTACACTAATTCCAAGTTTTAAAATTAATGTAAATGTAATTAAAATGCAAGAGGATCAAAAGTCAAAATACTCTTCATAGGGAGCTTGACAAGTGGTGCAATATAGGCCATGTAAAAAGCAAGTGTACTTTTATACTTTATTGGTATACTTTATTAGTCCATTTTCTCAATCCCGATCTCGTGGAGGACTGAAATATTTGTCACATCATTTTTGTCTTATTCTACTATCTTTTCTCTCCTCTTTAATGCCTTCACATGTGTCATGATTACCTTACATGGTGTATTAATGAACCATCATTACTTTTGTCTTTTCTTTAGATATTTTTTTCTATTTACTTGGCTCTCATTTGTCAGGATTTCTTCCTGGCTTATTGGAGTTACAAAAATTCTTCTATCTGCTCCAAAAATTTCTTTTACCTTTAGAGAAAATATATGAATTTTCTCAAGCCATAATACTTCCTTTAAGCCTCGCATAAAAATTATTCACTAAAATGCCCTTTTATCAGCATAATTGGCTTTTAACTATTTAACCTCATTTTTGTGTCCATTTTTTAGGTCTCTTGCTATTTCAAATAATTACCTCAAACAGTGTACTTTTTACCAACTATAATCTTATAAATTCCATTTAAGTTGCTTCATGGGTATTTTCATCATTTATCTTCACAAAAGAGTCTTAGAATATCATTTCCCATTTGTTTGGGATTTTTCTAGAATTTTTTGTATACTTTCTATTTTTACTCTTATTGGCCGTAACTTTTGAATTTATGATTTAGTCCCTTCTTGTACTTGACCTCATAAAACATCTCTTTAAGGCTTCTAGGCCTAAACTTGGGATGTGACAATTCTTCCCCTCTTTAAAGAAATTTCATGGATAAACCTCTAGTTTGACTATCGCTGAGAGGTTACTGAGGAGAATGTCTCTTCCTTTTCCTTATTTAGCATGCCTGAATATATCCTAATTAGGACTTATAGCTCCAAAATCTCAAATGGTCCTATGTACTTTGGCATTAACTTTTTTGCTTTAATAGATCAACCTATGCCAGTAGTTAAAGAAACTCTTAAAAACATATGATCTCCAACCTGCAACTCTAATGGTTTCTGCCTATTATCGGCGTAACTTTTCTATCTACTCTGAGCCATAAGCAACTTCTACTTGATTAGCTTTATTTGCTTAAAGGTTCGATCGATTATATTTGGACCTCAAACTTTCCTTTCTCCAAGCTCTGTCTAGTAAATCAGGGATCTACACTTTCTCTTATACATAGCTTCAAACAGGGCCATTTGAAGGCTGGAATGATAGCTATTATTATAAGCAAATTTTTGCCAATGGCTTGTACTCATCCCAATTTCCTTTAAAATCCAAAACACATGTCCTTAACATATCTTCCAGGATTTGGATTGTTTGCTCTGTTTGCCCATTCGTTTGTGAGTGATAAGTTGTATTGAGACTCAACTCGGTTTCCATGGCTTCTTGCATTATTTTCAGAATCTGAACATAAACCTTAGGTCTCTATTTGACATGATGTCCTTTGGTACCCCATAAAGTCTAACGATCTCCTTAATGTATAACCTCGCTAAGTTTTCTAGCAAATAATTAACTTTGATTGCTAGGAAATGGGCTGACTTTGTCAATCGATCAACTATGACCCATATCACATTAGAATCTGACGACGTACGAGGAAATCCTATGATAAAATCCATGAAAATGCTATTCCATTTCCACTTAGGGAGATCTAGGGGATACAGAAACCTTGACAGTTTCTAGTGCTCTATCTTTATTTTCTGGCACGTGAGGCATCTTGTCTCATATTCTATGACACCTTGTTTCATATCGGGCCATTAAAACATTTGCTTAAGGTCTTGGTACATCTTGGTCATTCCTGGATGAATCGTGTACTTACTCTTGCGAGCCTCATCCAAAGTTTGTTTTTTGAGACCATTTACTGGAAGGACATTGTCACACCTTCTTTATTACCTTATCACATATCAATTGGAACCATTTTAATCTGTTTCTCAAGGCTTAGGAATGAAATTTTCAACTTCAATTTTTTCTATTTTCGGATTGTCCGTACACTGTTTATAAAATTTTGGCCAACTTTGAAAATTCATAACTAATTATAAAAAAATTAAAATAGGGTGGTTCTAATTTTTATTTAAAGCTTTCCATGAGTTCTTTAAGGAAAAGAATACTCATTGGCCTTAATTCCACTCGAAATAGCACCAGAATATTGGACAAGTTGCACTGTTCATATAGTCAATTTTTGAATTTCTAGTATTTTAGCCCAGCTTTAGAAGGACATAACTATCAGCACAAAACTCCAAATTTAGTGATATACCACTTGATTTAAAGCTAAAAATGAGATCTACATGCCTGTAACATTTCAAGTTTAGATTCTATCATTTACTTATTATTTTGTGTGCCACAAGATTGCCCCTAGTTTAGGCATTTTTAACCCCTAATCACCTTTTTCTTGAGTTTTATTTCCTATTTCCTTGCATTACTTCATCCTAACACTTGATCATTCATAATTTCAGCATTAGGGCACATCATATGAATATATATACAAACATAATATCATCCATAATCCATTACAATATCATTATAAAATTCAACAAAATATTACATAACATTCCATAATGTTATGAGAACCATAGTGCTCCTTTAGCCCAATGCCAATTCTTTGCCTTTGTCTATGGATGAGCCACCTACTATTTGTGCATAATTGAACATAGGAGGAATGAGATTTCATGAAATTCTTAGCACTAATTGAACTATAATTTTTATGTAGATCAAGCAAGATACAGTATGACATGTTTTAGAACTTCAAGACATCCTCAAGTCACATAAAATCACACTTTGCATCAGACCAAGAGAGGAACATCAACACTTCACATTGACATAATTCCATGCATTTAGCCAAAGCACAAACAAATGCCACTCAAACAACACTATCACAACATAAGTTCCTTAATTCAAACAATTAACATAATCACATTAAACAAGCAAGATAAACACTCAAATTATAATTCAATACTACCTTTCTTTACTTGGACAATTCGGTCTCCTTAAGGTAATATGCTTCTCCTTGTTTCTTTTCCTTAAAGCCTATTAATCCAAGCATAAATACAAGCTATATTAACAATTATACAACATAATTACAACACTTTATCCTAAACGTACATAACTCCCCCCCTTTGCCTTGATTTTTAATAATATTATTCCTCCATTGAATTCAATGACTTCTTGACTCATTCCTACACAATTTTTCATGTAGAATTCAAATATCTAATTAGTTTTATAAAAATCAAACTCCTTCCTTCTCAAACAGCCTTGGCTGAATAGGGGTGTTTAGGTTTTCAAAATTTTCATTTTTGATTCCAGTGATTTTAAACACTTCCCTTTAGTCTATCCCTACACAAAAACACATTTTAAACCCATTTGAATCATCAAATCAAGGTGAAACAATCTCCTGTACCCCAAACTTGTCTTGGCCAAAATGAAGTATATAAAACTCCAACTTGGTTTTCATCTAAAAATCAAGCCATACACCACTTAAATACGCTTATGCCACTTCATATTTAAGGTTTCTACCCTTCCTTAAGGATCACATAATCAGGCCAAAATGGGGACACCATCTCCTCTTGAATTTCATGCCAAAAACCTAACCAAAACTAGCTCGAATCTTAACTATAGCAAAGCTCCAACATACCTTGTTGTATCTGATCGGACCAGAATGTCGCCTTTCGAGTCATCAAAATTGTTATTGCACTAGATAATGTGGTATAGGGCACAACCAATTGTTCTTCTTGAGGAGCACTTTATTAGAAAACAACCTAGATTAAATTGGTAATCAAAAGCATATTGATTTGGGTAAAGAAAAAGGGGGATTTTAATTATTCAAACGGTGGCGTAATAGATGTAAAATGTAAAGAAATACTCCTCCGGTCCTTATTATAAGACCCCAATCCATTTTGTCTCTTATATTTATGCATTTTTTCCAAGATAATCCTTCTAATAATAATAGTTTTAGCCAATATACTTAATTAGCAAGGATATCTTAGGAATGACAACACTTATTTATTATAAATAACCAACTTAACTTACTTCCTTAATCTCTTCAAATAAGTCAATTGGGTCTTATAATTAGGACCGGAGGAGTAAATATTTTTGGTGTTTTCAAATGAATGAAGAAATTTTTTGGATTAAAGAGAAGTTAAGGTGAAATAGTCTTTTAATGAGGAAAACTCAGCTATCACTGCTCTTAAATTGATTTGGAGTTTTAGAAATCTCTAAGTCTAAAGAAAACCCCAAGCAATCACTTGGGTCTAATGTAATGAAAACTCACTTTAATCAAAGTTAATCAATATATCTTAAAACATTGTTGAAAACCACTTAGAGCGTAAATGAATGGATGATGCAAATGTCCTCAGACTGTTAATCAACAACCACAGAATACCAAGTACATAGATTAATCATTAATAATCATTGACAATCAATTGAACACAAGGATCCAAAACTGATATATTTATATAAATGATCCAACATTAAACAGCATCCAATCCAAATATATTTCAATATCTAAACACAAGATTTACAATCATAAACCAAGTCTTACATAAGTGCAGAAATCTCTAAATCTAGAAATGTTCAACACAAAATTAAGCACAGGTTTAGACTAATAACTCCCCTATTAAGTCCTTGAGCTTAAGCTTTGTCTTCTATTACCAAGAGGCTAAAGATTTAGCCTCTCATATCTTCAAAGTGATCGCAATCGCTCTAGGTATGAACATCTATGAGTGATGCTAAAAATAGGGTTGGAAAAATGGAGAAGAAGATGGTTGGAGTGGTTTAATCGGTTCAGAATTGCAGAAAATAATGAAGAAGTAAGGAAAAATGAAAGTTTGGGGGTCTATGATCAATAGAGGCTTGAGAGGAAATGATAGAGGCTCATCCCTTTGCAAATCTACAAAATGGAGGAGTGTGTCTTCGTGGTGGTTACCCGCTTTAGATGTAGAAGCTAAGAAACTTATTCCAAAATGCACAGCTTCACTTAACACACTCAGGTTGCGACCTCAAAATCTAAGATCGCAACTTGGCGGCCCATGTCGTGACCTCAGAATCTCATGTCACGACCTGGGAAGACAGAGAGTGTAACACCTTACGTTTACGACCTTATATTGTGCCAAGTTAAGATATTCAGAAGCGCAATTTAAGGTTACCGGGTTGAAAAACCTGAATTTGAAAATTTCTTTTCCCGCATTACTATTCACTGTAACCTTAAACTTGGCATAACTTTGGAAAATCATAACTAATTCTAGAAAAATCGAAACAAGGTCGTTCCAAGTCTTACTCGAAGCTCTTAACATCATCTATCAAGGAAAAATGACCTCAGGTTCCAATTTAATCAGAAACGCAACCGATTTTAATTTCAAAAAGTACTGTTCATTTGGTCATTTTTCTATTTTCCAGGATTTTTGCCTAACTTCGGAAAGGCATAACTTCTTGCACAGAGCTCCGATTGTGGTGCTTTACCACTCATTTTAAAGGGAAAAATAAGATCTATTTTCATGCCAAATTTCAGCAAAAAATTCAACCATTTGACTAGGGTCTTTGTTGGTCAAAGTTTGGTCAAATCTAGACCATTTTTATCCCTCTTTTTCACTAATTCTAGCATCATTTCGTTTTTCACTATAAGCATACCATAAACACATATAAAACTACTCTACCATTAATATACTTCCAAAAAGGTTATCATATCATGTGTTCAAGATCAAAATATATTTACATGGCTTGAAAGAGAAAGGTTTAAAACCGTATAATACAATACATAATTCATAACTTCCTCAAGTCATGATTATTTCTTTCCCTTCTCCTTGGAAGTAGTGGCACCTAGAATATCATGTTATAGGAGGAATGAGATTTTATAGAAATCCCAGTAGCATTGAACATACAACCATCAAGTCAACATGCATAAGATGTCATGCTACATGCAGTAAAATAACATTGCTAGTTTTTATGCCATGCCATAATTATTCTGTATCCATATCATCATCATGGAGCATATAATCATTCTAGTCAAAACTCAATCATGCAAGAGCCAAGGCATACATTGCAAGGAGTTCACATCATCTGTACATAAACATTCTCATGGCACATAAACACACATAACAGAAACACCAAATGCGGTCAACAAAATAATTGCAAGTTCACGCTACCTCAGTTCCACGCTTAATGTTTCCTCCTTGTCTCCTTGCTTGAGATCCTCCAAGGTTTCCAGAAAATTACCTATCAACCATGTAACATCCAGACTTTTAGGCAAGAAGTTCCAGAAATAGCCTAAATTAAATAGGTTACCAGACCCCTGTGAGCAGAAGTCCCAAAGATGAAAAAGGAAGTTAAAGCAGTTTCAGGGACTAAACTGCAAAGTAAAAGTTTTAAGAGGCTAAAGTGTAATCAAAGTTAGAGGCTTTAGTAAAGTCTTGAAGGCCCAGAGAGAGAAAAGAGGCTAGACACAGGCCAAAGGTTAAGTTAGAAACCTCAAAGAGAGGATTGTATGAAGCTAAGTCCAAGTAGGGACTAAACTGTAAATCCAGAAAGTTATGACCAACAGGGGTAAAAATGGAAGAGTACGCAGAGAATTCCAAGAAAATCCTAGAAAATAGAAAATAATATTCTAAGGCTCTTTTATGAAGAGAAAAGATGAAAATACCCCTGAGGCAGCTTCAACGGAATTTATGAGGTTATTACCGGTAAAAAGTATACCGTTTGAGGTAATTATTTAAAATAGCTAGAGACCTCAAAAATGTATACAAAAATGAGGTTAAATGGTTGAAAGGTTGTACTAATTTATAAAATTAGTCCCGCAACCAAAAGGCCAGTGGAGTGGCTTTAATAAATTAAAGAACCGGTTTTGCCGATAAAAGGGCATTTTGGTAAATGAATTTTTATGCAAGGTTTAAAGGAAGTGTTATGGCCTAAGAAAATTTATAGATATTCTCTAGAATTAAAGGGAATTTATAAAGCAGACAGAACAATTTTTTAAGCTCCGAAAGGCCATAAAGAAAGCCGGAGAAACATGGGCCAAGTAAATTCGGAGGAAGCTTATGAAACAAGTTTGATCCAACGGCTAGGATCTAATCTCCCATCTCCTCCACCACTTTCATGACACTTGGCATCTTCTAGAAGGTTGAGGTAAGCATGATGTAATAAGATGATGCAATGATGATGCAAAAGTCCACTTGAACTTCCAAATTTGCCCTTACCCTTTCTATTAGCCACCAAGGGTATTTTGGTCCATTCAAGCCAACTTTTTTGGCTATAAATAGAGCCTCTTCCCCTTCATATTTTCAGCCAACATGAGTTTAAGAGGGGAAACTTTACCAAAATTTAGAGAGAAAAACGTAGGGGTGAAGGCCAAGAAGAAGGAACAAAGTTCAAGCTTCAAGATCAAGGTATGTGGTGGCTGTAGTATCTGATTTGATACCTATTTCGAATTAGTTACTGTGCGTATCTGATTTTGAAATTGTGCATGCTTAAAGTAAACTCTGTGAGATTTAAATCTATGGGTAGAACACTTCATTTGGATATGTGTACGATTTATGGTGATTTTTCAAAGTTAGGGTTTGAAATCTGGAAACAGTGTTGAACTTTTGGGAGATTGTCGAGTTCCGTACAATTCTGGTACTGTTCTGCGTAGAATTGGTTCCTAAAACTATTTTTCCTTTAAATTTAACTTAATTAGGTTTCAGTGAGACTTGGAAGCACTCAATTTGGATTTTTCTAGATTTAATTATGAATTTTCAAAGTTGAGCAAAAAATTCTGGAGATTCTGCGTGAACAGTACCCGCGAACCAAATTTCGAGATTTGATCTTCTTGAATCTAAGGCCATCTAAACTTGTCCTAATTGACAAGAAATGGATCTTAAGAATGGAAAATGATAAGATTTATATTAGAAAAGTTAGAAAGAAAACCCTAACACTAAGAGAAAGGGTTGAGGTTCAAGAAAGCTAGTCTTGAACTTTATGTAATCTAATGGTCCTAATGGATTGTGTCATCATTATGGTTATGTTTAGGACCTTTGGAACATCCAAGAGGATGTTTAGTGATGTTGACCAAATGCCCACATGGTTGGAAAGTCAAGGGAGTCAAAGGAAAAGTAAGAGGAAAGCTCGGGGTGCAAGGTAGTGAACTTACCCTTTATGTGCTTGACATGGTATGCTTATGTGTTGGTTTGTATTTTTTGTTTGAATGATGTTGTGACATGATGATTGTTGCTGGAAATGCTGTTTTTAATATGTTCCCATGGCCATGCATTTTTATACCAAGCATAAAGTATGATGGCATGTCACTAGTTAACTTAAGTTTATGAAAAACTACATACTATACACTAGCATCCATCTTGTGCATGTATGTGGTAATGTTTGCTACTGAGATTCCCCCGAATCTCACCCCCTCCCTAACCAACCATTTAGGTCAATCAATGGTGGGCACTAATGGCATGAGAAGCAAGGAGAAGAAGTGGAGAGTTATTGATGCTAATGATTGATATTATTATTCAATGTATAATTCTCCTATGTTATGACTTATGTTGTGAATGCCATGTATTTAATTATAAAGCTTATGGTGTGTATAGGAATGTATGAGTATGAATGGGAAAAAGTAAGCCCATGTTAGGTATGCCAAAGAAATAAAAAGAATTAAAGTAAAGAGATGTTAAGGGATAAAACGTAGGTCCTGAAGCAGTTAATTTCAAGCTTCAGTTTGACCTATCATATGAATGAGTTAAGCTACAGAATTTGGTACACTTATAATACATATCCCAAGCTTTAAAATGAGTGGTAAATCACATCATTTGGATGTGTATACAATGAGATATGAATTTTTGAAGTTAAGGCGCAGAATCTGGAAAGTCCAGATTTTACCAAATGAATAGTAATTTTAATCCAATAAACTGTATGTTTTAAGTGAGGATGAGTTCAGTTGAATATTTTTCCCTTAAAGAGCATTGAAAGAGCTTTCCATAGAATTTTCGAACACCTCCATACGATTTTTCTAGAATTAGTTATGATTTTTCAATGTTGGACCTGTAATCTGAAAACTGGACAGTGAACAGTAATATTCCGAAAATTAACGTTCAAATTGAAATTTTTAAGTTTAAGACCATCCAAAGTGGTCTGGAATGAGTCTAAATGAATGCTAAGGTACTATATAAGTAAGGTGTGAAAACCATACAGTAAGGGTATGGTAAATTCCATATCTAGTATACAATTCTTCCTCTATATAATGCTACCCTTGTGCCTTTCAATTTATAATTTCTGTATACTTTTCCTAATCCTTTGACTTTGGTTTGACCAAGCCTTAATCCTCAGTTAAGGTCTTGGAATTCTTCCTTAGTCCATGATTAATCATGCTTTCTTGGTTAATCACTAACCCTTAATCCTTAATCCAATATTTAATTAAGGTCCTCAAGTCACATAGTCATTAATACAACATAATCTTCTAAGATTAAGTCACTAATCCCTTATGGATTAATCATTAAGCATTCTCTAATCAACATGATTAACCTTTAATTATTCTTTAATCAACATGATTAATCATAATTAATCATCCTTCAATTAGCATAACTAATCACTAATTACTAATTAATTAAGGTAGCTAACCTTAATTACTTACTAATCTTTAATCAAATAACATGATTAATCTTAGCTATCACTAAACCATAATTAATCAAGGTAATTAATCCTAATCTTCCTCAAATAAATAATTAACTTAAAAATAATTAACACTTAGGGAGGTAAACATACCTTAATTAGCTCTTAATCGGCAATTAGAGGTGTCTAACTTTGCTTTCTCCCTTTCTCTCTCCTAGAACTCAAAAACACAACATTCCCTCACTACAATCTTGTCTTGGCCGAAATGTTCATGGGAGGGGGGTATTTATAGGCTTTGATATTTCAAAATTCCAAGAATGCCCTTTGGGAAAAAGATGCGATCTCGGCCGTCCAATTTTTTCCACTTTACACATGGACAAATCCTAGGGCACACACCATAAGAAGTTGACACATGGATGGACACCTAATCACCATGTGATTTCATGGTGAAATAAAATATTATTTTAATGTTTTGTCTCTTATTTCCCTTTATGCCTTTGAACAATTTGAAAAATTCCAACTTTGTCCTCCCCCTTATTTTTGGCTGAAATATTACTCTAAATATTGGGAGAAAAATGGGTCATCCAATATCCAGTGCAATCCATTGATTATTTGTGTATTTTCGGTCCGACTTTCCAACAATCCTGTCCAATTTACTGTCACAAAATTTTGATTTCATCACCTCATTAAATTCGCCTCATTCCAAGGGTATTCCATGATTTTCCTCAAGTTTTACCTCCCTCTCTAATTGTCTGAATTTTATCTGTCAAAAATCATCATTCTACCGATAATAATTCGGTAATAAATATTCTTTAAGCTAACCTCTATACATCCAAAGGTGGGAAATAATTTTATAAATTAGGATAATATGTCACATAATTTATCCCTATTTTTTCTTGAATTTTTGAGGCCTCTATATATTTTAAATAATGGAAATTGGGCTAATTTTCCTTAATTAACCAAAAATTCCAATAACTACAAGTAATTCCCTGATAAATTATTTTTAATCTTATATTCACCTTCTAAGCCTCAAACATTATTCTGTACCCTCCTTTCTATTTTTTCGTGATTTTCTGGGAATTTTCAGGAATTTCGGATATTATTTCCAATACTACCCTTTCTTGACTGATCTTTTCAAAAATGACCGTTATGTCCCTATCCTGATTTTTCTTCATAGCCTGGATCCTCTAACAGTCTACTATACTACTTGGCCTTAGTTAGTCACAAATCATTCATTAATTAGGATAAAATTATCAGGGTGTGATAGAGAGCATTCAATCTTGACCAAGCTCCAAAACACATAGTTCTACTTTAAAAGCATCCAAGTTATGACTTCAAAAGTTCATGTCGCGACCTGGGGAGACATAACACTCCAAATCTTGCGTTTTGGTCCTTATGACTTTGTGGCTCCATTAATGCTCCATCTTAGGCCTTAGGTCCTTTTCCAATTGCCTAAAAATCACAACAAAGAGCTTTGTAAAGTCTAACTGATTAAAGACCAAGGCAATTACAATTAAGGAGGGAAAATTGGCCCTTTTTACCCCTTAAATAGCAAAATGCAATGCATGAACCAATGAAATCACATGGATATAAATGCATGCATAATGAGGGTAAAAGTGTTGCAAAACATCAGAAAATGCTTTAAGAAACCATATAAAGATTAGGTTCTATCACTCCCCCACCCTTAAACCTTTGTACTCCTGGACAAAGACTTGAATCATTCCAAAAAAAGTACAGGCACAATCAAGGAAACCAGTATGCTCAAAAATGATCTTAAGAACTAAATAATCAATACCCCTTAGGAAAACAAAAATGATAACATGAATAATGCCAAGTAATTAGATACAAAGTGCAATTGACTCTAAATGCATGAACAACAGAGATTCGCTCAAGGGATGTAAGTGTTTTAACTCACTCTTCTCTCCTCATCGAGGTTCTTTTCACTCAAAATTCAAGTAATAAACATCCTACTATAAGCTTGCAATAACTCTAAAAATCTCCACTACTATTCAGCTTCATGTTAGGAATCAAGAGAGCTTTTAGGGTTTTAGTGATGGAAAGGAGCGATGGAAAGGAAATATGGTGAAATTGAGTATCAAGAATTAAAGTAATGTGAGTCAAATATCATCTATTCTTAAACAAAAAAGTTCAAATTCTAACCTTCTACTACCAAGGGAATACTTTATTTAACTTTATTTTGTTGTTATAGTATAAGTTTGTAAATATGTACCCTTTTTTTCACTTTTCTTTTCTTTTCGTCTTCCTTCTTCCTTCTTCTTTTCACTCTCTCTCTCTCTCTTCAAACTGATATTCCCAATAAAGACCCATGAAGATTAGAAAATCTCAAATGTAAAGATGAAATAAACTCATGTGACAGTTGTAGTTTAAACACTCAAAATGTGAATGAAATAAAGGAAGTGAAGGATTAAAAGGGTTGAACAATAGATAAATATTTATGAATTATGTTTGGGTAGAAGGGTGTAAAAAAGAATACCTCTATCATATTTAAAAATCATAAACGCACATGTAATTTTGACTAGGAGCTAAAACAAGTTCTAGAGGATGCAAACCAATGAATAATCACTCAATCTAGGAATTAATGCTCAAGAATATCCTTCCAACAAAGGTTTCATATCTCAAATGCTCATACACAAAGTTTCAATAAACATCACCAAGCAATAGGACACTTATCATAAAAGAGAACCACAGGATGATGATTAAAAAGATCAAAATAATCACTTAAGAATATACTTGGATCTCGAAGGTACCCATAAAGTCTTAGAGAAGTCACTTTCAAAATCCAGAATTCTTAAAGATTCAAGAATGGCATGGCTTTTGAAAAAGCTGTTTGAAGCAATGAGGTTAGATTAAAAAGGCAATGATTTGCTTGAAAAACATGCAAAGGTATGTAACTTAGAAAGGTTCATTCCATACAACATTGCAAAAAGTAAAGAGAAGGAAAGTGATGCACAGAAAAAAGATCTAGGTCATGACCTGAAAATAGCAAAGTCACGACCGGGGACATAGAGAGCACCAAGTTAGGGACAGGAGGTTGAGGTCGTGACTAGGAATCAGTGAGGTTATGACCTGGTTGCACAAAAAGCCCTCCCCGTCAAAACCATATCTTAGGTCATGGCGTGGCTTTACAGAAAGCTACTAAACAAAAAAATTTCAAAGCCTAATCAATTTCAACTAGTAAAACCTTTTCAGCAAGCACCAAAATAGTCAAAGATGATCCAAGTCACAGCAACTCACCATCCAAAATCAATTCAAAGCCAAAGAATGCTGATGAAAGATTGGATTTTGAAAAAGATTTTCCAAAAATTTGAAGTAAACACAGGAACAATGCAACACTAGCACTGCAACAATGCCAAATAAATCCCTCCCCCATAATTAAACTTGACACTACCTCACTATCAAAGGGAAAGGGGAAAAAAACAGCTGCAACTATAAAATGAGCACAAAAAACCAACCATTTATTACAATAAAGTTTGAATACATCAAAGTGAAACTTTTAAGTACAAAGTTTACAGGATAGAGCAACAGAAACAAGGGAAAAACTTGAAAACAAAAGACTCTAAGCGGAAAAGCTCTCAATCTTCTTCCTCTCTTCTCTCCTCGTCTTCTCCAATGTCATCTCCTCCCACTTTAGCAGCAACGGCCGTGGCAGAAAAGGACTGTCCTGGATCCCTAGTAAAGTAGCTCGTGGCAGGAATGGAACTCTGCCAAAAAGCTTACTCATAGCCCGGAGGGAAAGCAATCTTTTGAGCTTTGTCCATTTTTACCATTAGAGGATCTACGAATCTTTTCCTTTCGCATTTATTGGCCATAGTAATAGCCCTCTACTCTTGGAGTTCCTCACTCAGATTAGTCACTTGCTGGCTAAGGGTAGCTATCTGCTCACTTAAGGAGGCAAGGGTAAAACTAGAGCCACCCTCAGTTGCCTCTTCCTTAGGCTCCTCTTCCACCACTCTCTTTCCCCTTTTTCTACTTTTGTTCACTTTCGAAGTAACGTAACATCCGGTGGTGGTGGGCTCCAGGGTCAGGTCAGTCTTATGCGTTGCAATTTGATTTGACCGTGTCGTTATGCCTTGGGGTCAAATGTAAGAAATTTACCAAATTGCAAGGATTATAGCACAATAATACAACTCAGGTTGTGTTCACTTTTGAGAGCTTTTATTGATGACCTAAGCTAGACTAAATGCCATGCAATGCAATGAAAGGGGGTTTTGGGTTTTTAAGATTAAACTAAATTGTGACTAAACCAAATGCAATGAAAATGAACCTAAGCTACTGTATTTTTGGATAAAATGATAATGGAATGGAAATGGATTATAGGAAATCTCTTGAAAATGGTTTTAATGGCAATCATAATTTACTTAAGATATTGGGACTTTGATAAAATCATTAGGTTTTCTAGAATAACAACATCAATAACTCACTGAGTCCAATGTTTAAATCAATGAATTTCATTAATGAAAACATTGCTAAGCTCTCCTAAAGTGTAATTTGTGAATGATCATGCAATTAGTTCATTGCAACCCAAAATCAACTTAATATCAAAACATAACCATGCAAGATAAGAGAGAATCAAGAGAGTTACAAAGAAACATATATGTAATTACATATATTGAAGCACAGAATTCAACATTAACCAATCCAAACTACAAATGTAAATCATTAACCAATGATTATAGTAACAATCCTAAGTTTCTAACTAAGAATTTACAACTCCTAGACCTAGAAAGCCATAAATACATAGCCAAAAACTTAAAACTGAAACTAAACTCCCCTTTGAAGTCATGGAAACTGATGCCACTCTACCATCTTCAAGAGTTGATAAACACTAGCCCTCCATAACTTTAAGAAAAGCTCTAACCAGAGTGAATCTGTCAACTATAGTAATTGTGAATGGAGAAAAATGAAATGGGATGAAGAAGAAGTGGAGGAAATGGATGGGGAAGAAGATGGAAGTGGAGAGGCAAGAAGATGAGAGAATAGAGGTGTTGGAGATGAGAGAATGGAGTGTTCATCGAAAATAGGGTTTCTAAGGGTTTTAGGGGTCAATCTAGGTCTGATAATACAAGTAAAGGGTCCATTTTTGCATTCTGGATTTGAATATGACGTTACTGATACGAAGGAGTTGGCCGCGGCGAACTCAAAAGTTTACCGCGGCGAACTATCACAGAAAAGAGCTTAAGTATGATTTTGATAATTGGACACGCCGAACTTAAAAGTTTGCCATAGTAAACTATTCTAGAAAGGAACTTTAATGAAATTCTAAGAGTTTGCTGAGGCGAACTATTTTAGAATAGTCACTGATATACATTTTCAGACTTTTTGCCACAGCACAACACTTTCTTGGCCATAACCAACTATTCCAGATTCAATATTTTGACTTCTCATGTTGTGTAATGCTTTGGTCTTCAATCTTGGCTCTAATTCTCAAGTGTCTTACATTGAAAAGCAATAATTTGAAGAATCAATTGTCCTAGAAATCAATTGAATACAAATAATAACCAATGATGACAATTTTACCCTAAAAAAGACACTAACTCAAAGCAAGGACTCTTAATCTAAATTAAGTATAATTATCATCAAAAGGAGCCAAAATCTATAATAAAAACCCTTAAAATGATATGAAATAACATAGAACAATTGGGTTCAATTAAATCCCTCGCACTTAAACCTTTGTACTCCTGGACAAAGGCAATACAAAACCAGAGCAAGAGAAGAACATTGATACAAATGGGAACCCCTATGAATTCAAAGTAAGAAAGCAGTAGTGTTATTAACCCAACTCTTCAAACAAGCAATTATAGTAATCTAAATTAATGACAAGGGATTAAAGTAGAGTACAATCAATGCAATGGAAATGAACAAAAAAGAAAACACTCAAGATATAAACCATTTCACTGTACTCACCAAGTTGGGGTAATTCTCTCTCAAATCCACTTAATCAACACTTTACCATAAGCTTGTTAAAATCCTACCTCTCCGCTTTTAATGCATGAATGCAATGATCAAGAGGACTTTTAAGGTTATGATGACTGGAAAGAGCTAAATGAAATGAGATGAGGTGAAAAGATATGAAATGATTAAGCACCAAGCATTTTAGAAAAGGTTTCCAACTAACATTTACTCTATTTCTCTAAAAGCACAACTTTGTTCTTCAAACCACCAATGAACTACCTTATTTCAAAACTTTATTCTTTTGGTACCATTTTATTTTTGATCTTTCTTTCTTTGGCTTTTCTCAACATTTTCTTTTAATTCTTTGCCTTTTTCTATTTCTTTTCTCATCATTTTTTTTGGCAATTCTAAACCCAAGAAGACAAAGTTTAAAACATCATGAATGATAGTAAAGTATTGTTGGACGCTTAAATACACAATGCATGCTTTGGCACTTAATAAAAGATAAAGGCTCAAATATCTAACAATGGATGAAATTGTGAGGGTTTGTGTTTGGGATGTAAGGGTTTAGAAAAGAATGCCTCTATCATGCTCACGACATTAATGCAACTAAGTTTTGAATAAGGACTAGAACAAGTTCTGGAAAGTAGAAAATGTAATTGGATGCACACATATGAATGAAAATTAGGCTCAAAGAATCTTCCAACAAGGCTAAATCTCAAATGCCCATGCACAAAGATTAATTGTACTCCAAGTTAATCACAATACATTAACTCAATCAATCTAAAAGCAAGCTTAAAGAATTGTGACCAATAAAACTAAAACAATCAACTTTGAGCAAATAGCAATTCTCACGAGTATTAATACAAGTTCAAAAACATTTACCAAAGTCCAAGAATACACAAATTCAAGTGTAAGTTAATTGAAACAAAAATTTTCAAAAATTTTGACTCAAAAATCTTCATACTAAATTCAAAAGTCAATCAAAATTTGGAAATTTTTTTAGAAAACCAGATTTTCAATAAACACACAAAAACATAACACAATCATTGAATATCAATCCCTCTCCCACACTTAAATCTTGTATTGTCCCCAATACAAAACTCAAGTGCAACCTAAGATCAAAATAAGAGAAACCAAAACCAAAAAGGCAGGAAAAGAAAAGAAAACAAACTACTTTTACTACTAGCTATGTCCCTTCCCCACACTTATCTCACAAAACAAGCAATAATTTAAAGGATAAGAGTTAAGGAAGGAAATGGACAACCTTAAGGATAAAACCTCTTTAGATTCTTATAGGAGAAGTTCTCATCCCGGATGAGAAACATGCATTTCTTCCATGTGCTCACTTCTCCTTTATTGATCTTTCTTAGTAGTGGTGGTGCGGAGTGTAACATCCTGATTTTTAGGCCTAGAAGTATCAGAAATAGCCTAAATGAGATAGGCTACCAGACCCCTTTTTAGTAGAGGTCTTAAAGATGAGAAAGAAAGTTAAAGCAGTTTTAGGGACTAAACTGCAAAGTGAATGTTTTAAGGGGCTAAAGGGTAATCAAAGTTAGAGGCTCCAGTAAAGTCTCAAAGGCCCAGAAAGAGAAAAGAGGCTAGATACAAACCAAAGGTTAAGTTAGAAGCCTCAAAGAGATTGTTTTATGAGGTTGAGCCTAAGCAGGGGTAAAACCATAAATTCAGAAAGTTACGGCCATCAGGGGTAAAAATGGAAAGTACTTAGAAAATTCTAAGAAAATCCCAGAAAATGGGAAATAATATTCTAAGACTCTTTTGTGAAGAGAGATGATGAAAATACCCCTGAGGTAACTTAAAAGGAACTTACAAGTTTATGGCTCAATTTAAGATGTAGAGGTAGATTTAATTGTTTGAGTCATAAGAAAACCTCAGAAAATTATGGTAAAATGGGGATGTATGATCTAAGAGACTGTAGAAAATTATAAAATTAGTCTCATCCCTAGAAGACAAGCAAAATGGCTTTAAGAATACTTAAAAGCCAGTTGTGCCCAAAAAAGGCATTTTAAAGAATGATTTTTAAGTGGGGCTACAAGTTGAGTTATGACCTGAGAAAATTCAGAGATTTTCTCTAGAATATGAGGAATTTTATGATATTTTTAGATGAATTTTTGGAGCTCTGGATTGAATAAAATGCTCCAGTCAAATATTAAATAATTTTGTCCCCTAAATAGGAGACAAAACCAAAGAAAATATCTAAAAGCCATCATGACGATGCTGAGTCAGCATGCTGAGTCATCAAGCGTAATCATGACACCGACGAGTCATCATGCTGAGTCATCAAGCGTAATCATGACACCTACGAGTCATCATGCTGAGTCACCAAAAGATATTTATGGACAGCATAAAAATCAGAACGCAGTATGGGAATATTTTAGACAGTCTTTTGTCTACCCGTTATAGTGAAATCTCTACTGCATAACTCAGTAAGGTTAAGTAGCCTGTCAGTAGAGCTAATTATTTTCATATATACTCCTCTAAGGTGGCACCATATATGTACTTATGAAGATGAGAAAATAGTGTCAGAACATGTCCTGGTGGTACAGGGTAAGTCAGGACTCGAAAAGTATCCGATACGGTGCAAGATTGGCTTGATAGGTGGAGAAATAATTAAGAAAATATTTTTGCACGAATTTATATTTATTTTCTCCCTATTTTAATGCCATAAATGATGAAAGGACATGAAAGTGACAAGTGTACGATTAGATGAGAAAAAGAAAATATTACGTGTACGGCTAGATGGAAGACACGTGTACGGTCGGATGCAAGACACGTGTGTGGTCGGATTAAAGACATGTGGCTTGATGATGTAAGCATGATGTCATCATGATGAGGTAAGCATGATGTCATGGGACACTTGTCACCGTAAGATCAAAAGAGAAAATGGACGGTCCAGATCGAGCCACGTATTTTTAAGATCAACGGTCCAGATTCAGTCTGTTTTTCTATAAATACCCCCTCCCCTCCCTACCATTTCGTCCAAGCATAAGGAATCCATGAGGAAGCTCTTGCAAAATGGTTTCTAGAGAGAGAAAGAAGAGGGAGAAAGAAAGGCCAAGTGGTTCCAAGCCAGATCAAACTCTAAAACACGGTATGTGGTGGTTATAGCACCTGATTTTATGCCTATTTCGGATTAGTTACTGTGCGTATCTGATTCTGAAATTTTTCATGCTTAAAGTACACTCTGTGAGCTTTAAATCCATAGGTAGAACACTTCATTTGGATATGTGTACGATTTATGGTGATTTTTCAAAGTTAGGGTTTGAAATCTGGAAACAGTGTTGAACTTTTGGAAGAGTTTCGAGTTCCGTACAGTTCCGGTACTGTTCGGTGTAGAATTGGCTCTTGAAAATATTTTTCCTTTAAAGTTAACTTAAGGATCTTCCAGTGAGACTTGGAAGCACTCAATTTGGAGTTTTATAGAATTAATTATGAATTTCCAAAGCTGAGCAAAAATTCTGGAAATTCTGCGTGAACAGTACCCGCGAAGCAAAAATTCCAGATTTGGTATTCTTGAATCTAAGGCCATCTAAAGTGGTCCTAATTGACAAGAAATGGATCTTAAGGATGGGAAATGATAAGATTTATGTTAGAAAAGTTGGAAAGAAAACCCTAAGACTAAGAGAAAGGGTTGAGGTTCAAGAAAGCTAGTCTTGAACTTTATGTAATCTAGTGGTCCTAATGGTTTGTATGATCAATGTGACTATGTTTAGGACCTTTGGAACATCCAAGAGGATGTTTGGTGATGTTGACCGAATGTCCACATGGTTGGAAAGATAAGGGAATCAAAGGAAAAGCAAGGGGAAAGCCATGTTACAAGGTAGTGAACTTGATATGTATGCTTGCATGATGTGATGGTGTTGCCATGATGTGACTAAGCTATGATGAAATGTTTGCAAAGTTATGTTTGCAAGTCTATGTTATGTTTTGCCTTGGCAATATGTTATGGAAGCATGAAATGCTTTAGCTTACTTTCCATGGCATTCATATGTTAATGTTATAACATGTCATGCATGTGCATTATGTCTTGCATGCTTATGGGTAGTGTTTGCTACTGAGATTCTCCCGAATCTCACCCCTCCCTAACCAACCATTTAGGTCAATCAATGATGGGCAATAATGGCATGAGAAGCAAGGAGAAGTAAGCGGAGAATTATTCTTGTTAATGGATGAGACTGTTGATAAATGTATAATTCTACTATTATATAATTTATGTTATGGATGCCTATGATGCCATGTATTTAATTGTAATGTTTACGGCATGAATGAAAATGTATGAGAATGAATGGGAAAGAGTAATCCCAAGTTATGTATGTCAAAGAAATAAAAAGAATTATAGTAAAGAGATGTTAAGGGATAAAACGTAGGTCCTGGAGTAGTGAGTTTGTAGCTCCAGTTTGACCTATCAAACGAGTGAGTTAGGTCATAAGATTTGGCAAGCAATGAGATCTGATGTTTCTCTTTAAAGTGAAGGGTAGTTTGCCTGATTCCGATAACTGAGCAGAAAGTTATGCCTTTGCAAAGTTAGGCAAAAATACAGTAAAATCCGAAAATGACCAAATGAACAGTAACTTTTTTAAAGGAAATTGAGCTCGAATTTCAAGGCAATCAGTTCAGAAACTATTTTTCCTCAAAATTTTATCCAAAGAGCTTTCTGTAGAACTTGGAATCACTCAATTTCAATTTTTTTACAATTAGTTATGAATTTTCGAAGTTTGTCACATTTTAAGGTGACAATGAATAGTAACCCGTAAATGAAAATTTTCAAACTTGATTTTTCATCAATTGTAGCCTTCAAAAGTGATTCCAAATGCTTCCGCAAGGAAAGTTAATTGGTATAAACATAAGGTGTTACACGGAGTCCTGCAAGCAAGTAGAACCAACAGCAGTACCACATCCAAAAATAGGAACATAAAGAGAATGAAAATGAAATAAAGACAGTTTAGAAGTTAATCTCTCCAAGTAACTATCACAACCAAGAACGTCAATAACACTCCCATCAGTAGAGTCAAACTTTTATTTAAATTTTGGAAACACTCAAGCTCATGCGAAGTGGAAGCTGAAGAATCCAACTAATAGTTGTTGGAGTATAGTACATCACTATCACATTCACAAGAGGCAATGTTTAAAGAGGGAGAAAAGAAAGAACAAAAAGATTTATGTAAGCTATTATTTATAAAGTAAGATAAAACTTGTTGGAAAGACTTATTGATATTCATGATTTTATCTATTAAAACTTTAAAGCCTTTCTTAACATTATTAGAAGCTACGAACTCATTGGAATTATCATGAATTTGATTCTTAAGTCAATGGTTAGGTTTACATTTTTCCACAGAATCATCTTCCAGGCAATTCACATCAACATCATGCTTTATTTTTTCAGCACTTTCAGTACTAGAAGGTAATGCACACACTTTACCAAAGTTTTGCTTTTGCAACTCAACAACTATATCATTTTTGTTATCAATGCAATCTATGCATATAGTGTGAACATTGCAAGAACAAGATAAAGGTTTATTCAAATCAGAATCAATTTCACCATCCAATCTAGCACTAGAAAGAGAAGCATGTTCTTTACACAAAGAAGTAGTGACAGTACAAGCAACATCATCAACTAAACAACTACTATTAGAAGTGTTCAAGTGAGAATTTTCATTGTTAAACATCTGAGGAGATTCAACTATGATTTCTTCATCCACCTCATCATCACTCACATTATTAATAACTTCAACAGGAATAATAATTATAGAAGGAGGAACAATATGCTCAAGAAGAGGAGCAAAATTACCTGATATAGGGCACAAATCCTTGTGAGTTTGTAGATGTTCTTGCTTCATCTTGACAGCTTGTGTGAGAAAATCTAGATGCTTTAATTCATCCTTCCCAATCTCTGACTTAATTTATGTTATATCACTCAAGAACTTGTTCAATGCACTCTTATATTTTTCTAACTCTTCCTCTGATTCCTTAGAGATTCCAGATATTCGTGCTTCTTTAAGTAATCTATGGTAGTATGAATTCAAGTGACCATACGCTTCCCTTAAAAATCGTATCTGGTCATTCTTAGGAATAGTGAGAAATGGGTTAAGTTTACTGAATTGATATTCATGAGATTGGGGAAGGGGTTGGTACATGGATTGGGATAAGGGTTGGTGGTAGCATTCATTTGGTAGAGGAGATGGTTCAAAGGAGGGATTATGCAGTGAGAATGGTTCAAGGTATGAAGTGTGACATAGATGAAATGATGGTGATGGTTCATGAAATGGTTGGTGAGATGAGGAAGTGTATTGGTGGTAGGGTTCATGTGATGGAATGTTTGGCTCATGATATGGATGATGTGAAAGAAAGTGTTCAATGTGTGGATTGTATGGTGGAGGTGATAAGTCATAATGTGGTTCTGGTGATGAATATTGATTTAGGTGTGAATGGAATAAAGAGATATGGTAAGGGGACTATAAAGGGTTATTCATCCACTCATGGCCATAGTTATGATAAGGATAGGGTGTATCATATCCTTGATAAGTCCCACTATGTTCTTTATGATCAAAGTGTGCTCGAAAAAGATCCAATTCTTACTGTATGGAATTAAATCCTTGAGAGAAATCATCACCCATCAGAGTGTTGTTGCCTACAAAAGAGAAAGGGTGATCAGATGGACCTAAATTATTATTAAACCAAGCCATAAGAAAGCTAAACAATCAATTCCCAAAGAGTTTTTAACTCTAACCTAAAAAGAAACAGGGTAAGAAGCTATTTTTTTTAAAACTAGGAACCCTTCGCCACGACAAAGCTATCTAGAAAAGGAGAATGCAATCTGGTGTAACATGCTACGCCGCGGCGAAACACAAAGTTGGTCGTGCGAAGGTGTTTCCAGAGGGATTCTCACTAAAATCTAATAAGTTGGCCGCGACGAAACAAGGAGTTGGCCATGGCGAAGTGTCACAGACATTGAGAAAACCAGAACAATGTAGCAAAAACACAAAGCAGCAGAAACTCAAAAATGCAAAGAATGCTATGAAATGTATGAAACTATATGGAAAAATTAAAATCAAAATGAAGATCTTTGTTTGTATATCTCAAAATTTTTATGCAATGTAAAACCTATTATGCACAATGCAAAATGTAACCTAAGAGGCTCACAAAACCCCAATCAACCAAAGTTGACAATTAACTAGCCTAGGGAACCACTTAATGGCTCCCTAACAACGGCGCCATTGATTTGACCGTGTCGTTACACCTTAGGGTCAAATACAAGAAATTTACCAAATTGCAAGGATTGTAGCACAATGATGCAACTCGGGTGGTGTTCACTTTTAGGAGCCTTTATTGATGACCTAAGCTAGACTAAATGCCATGCAATGCAATAAAAGGGGGTTTTGGGCTTTTAAGATTAAACTGAATTGTGACTAAACCAAATGCAATGAAAATAAACCTAAGCTACTGTATTTTTGGTATTTTTGGATAAAATGATGATGGAATGGAAATGAATGATAGGAAATCTCTTGAAAATGGTTTTAATGGCAGTCATAGTTTACTTAAGATATTGGGAGTTTGATAAAATCATTAGGTTTTCTAGAATAACAACCTCAATAACTCACTGAGTCCAATGTTTAAATCAATGAACTTCATTAATGAAAACATTGTTAAGCTCTCCTAATGTGTAATTTGAGAATGATCATGCAATTGGTTCATTACAACCCAAAATCAACTCAATATCAAAACATAATCATGCAAGATGAGAGAGAATCAAGAGAGTTATAAGGAAACAAAACATAACCATATAAGATGAGAGAGAATCAAGAGAGTTACAAGGAAACATATATGTGACTACATATATTGAAGCACAGAATTCAACATTAACCAATCCAAACTACAAATGTAAATCATTAACCATGGATTACTGTAACAATCCCAAGTTCCTAACTAAGAATTTACAACTCCTAAACCTAGAAAGCCATAAATACATAGCCAAAAACTTAAAACTGAAACTAAACTCCCCTTTGAAGTCATGAAAACTGATGCCACTCTACCATCTTCAAGAATTGATAAACCCTAGCCCTTCATAGCTTCAAGAAAAGCTCCAACCAAAGTGAATTTGTCAATTATAATAGCTGGGAATGGAGAAAAATGAAATGGGATGAAGAAGAAGTGGAGGAAATAGATGGGGAAGAAGATGAGAGAATAGAGGTGTTGGAGATGAGAGAACGGAGTGATTCGTCAAAAATAGGGTTTCTAAGGGTTTTAGGGGTCAATCTGGGTCAGATCATAGGAGCAAAGAGTCCATTTTTGTGTTCTGGATATGAATCTGACATTACTAATACAAAGGAGTTGGCCTTGATGAACTATCATAGAAAAGAGCTTTAGTAAGATTTTGATAGTTGGCTGTGGCGAACTCAAAAGTTGGCCACGGAGAACTATTCCAAAAAGGAACTTCAATGAAATTCTAAGAGTTTACCGCGGTGAACTTAAAAGTTGGCCACGGAAAACTATTCCAGAATAGTCACTGATGCATATTTTCAGACTTTTTGCCACAACACAGCACTTTCTTGGCCGCAACCGACTATTCCAGATTCAATATTTTGACTTCTCATGTTGTGTAATGCTTTGGTCTTCAATCTTGGGTCTAATTCTTAAGTGTCCTACCATGAAAAGCAACAATTTGAAGAATCAATTGTTCTAGAAATCAATTGAATACAATTAATAACCAATTATGACAATTTTACCTTAAAAAAGACACTAACTCAAAGCAAGGACTCTTAATCTAAGTTAAGTATAATTATCATCAAAAGGAGCCAAAATCTATAATAACAACCCTTAAAATGATATGAAATAACATAGAACAATTGGGTTCAATCACTATTCCATTTGCAGTGCAAAGATCAGTGATCAAATAGGGAAATACCAGAAGAGTTCGGATATTAGTCACACAATGAGACATCTGATCACAGGCAATGATAGAAACATCAACTAGCTGCTTGGTCATAAGGAGATACATGAGCAGGGTGCCCTCTTCAGAAACATCAGAAATGTGAGCTACCGGTATCACATTGTAGGACATAAAGTTCAACCAAATCCTTGCCTTATCGTTCATATGCTTCTACTCAAAGCAATTTCTCCTATTCTTCTTAACAGTCTAGCCAGCTCTCTCAACTCCTATAGTTTGGAAAACCTCATTCCAAGGGACTTCATCAAGCCTGACCCTATAGTGCTGGAAATGACATTCAAGAACCACAGGCAACTTATAGAATTTCCTTACAGTCTCTTCACCAACTGTGAACTTCTTGCCCCGGAGCAGGTGTAAAACTCCTTGACCAAGGTTAGGTTGACCTTGGCCCTCTTCTTTATAAGCTTCTTAAACCCATGCTCCATTACTAGCTTGTAGAAGTAGTACTCATTGGTTTCAGGGAAATGCTGCTCTTAAACAACCACTCTATTGGCAAACATACTCACTGTCGCTAACCTTGTAAGGGTTTGTCCATCACGGGAGTGAGACCTTCTTGAGCTTGAAGATTCGGGGTTCTTTGTGTGAGGTATCTGAGCATAAAGTAAAACACACAATAAATAACCAAAGTAAACACACAAACTAAAACAAACCTAAACAAAAGAAACTAAAGCCTACACTAAGCCTAGAAACCACATACTCCCCCACACTAAGCCTACAGCTACCCCTCAGGCTTACTTTGAAAAAATCTTAAAATTTAGAATTGAAAGAACTTACAGTTTAAAACCATTAGGAAAATCTTGTCAAAATCCAAGCTTTCTACTTTTTCAATTGCCCAAAACCAAGTTTTTTAAAAGCCATAACAGGGTAGCGTCAAATTCTATTAAGAAATTTTAGTCTGTAAACAATAGGGGTGGATTAGAAGTTCAAAAACTCCTTTGTGACCTCAGGTTATGACCTGGGAACAACGAGGTCGTGACTTGGTTGCAGAAATTCAGAAAACACAGAATTCACACAGTTCATTCAGAAACCAAACTGTCATAGCAAATGTGATCCCAAGCAAGTACAAAGCCAGTTTAACAGGAGTCCAACCATTTATTCCAAACTCCACTCAATCAAAATCAAAACCTAAACAAGAGTAACACTTACTAACCCTAGAAAATGTAGAAACTAAACCCAAAACTAGAGAAAGCAACAAGAAAAATAGAGCAAACCTTAAAAGAGTGAAAGGACAGAAGAACTGCATGTAAGAGTGGGGAGATGACTTGATTTCGAACTGAGAAGGAAAATTCCAGAGGTAGAAAAGCAGTAGTGCTCAGATATAGAAGAGAGACTGGAGTTTGGGGGATCAGGGAGTAGAGGAGGATCAAACCATTATGAAGGAGTAGAGTAGTTTCAACTTTGAGAAAAAATTAAAAAGATGTGGTTACAATGGAGTAGGGGAGCCGCAACTTCAAAGATGGTGATTAAGCTCAAGTTATTATTATCTTTTCATTATATTATCCATGATTTTGTGGTATTTTCTGGCCCTTTTTAATGATAATTGTGCTTAATTTAGATTAAGAGTCCTTACTTTAAGTTAGTGTCTTTTTTTAGGATAAAATTGTCATAATTGGTTATTAATTGTATTCAATTGATTTCTAGGACAATTGATACTTCAATTTGTTGCTTTCTATTATAGGACACTAGAGATTGGGGCCAGAATTGAAGAACTCAAGGCACAAGAAGCAAGAGAGGAGACTCTACCTCAGTTCGCCGCGACACACTTCTGCTTTCACCGCGGCGAACGTTGTCGTCGTCAAAGAAGCAAAGCTCTCTCTACCATGGTTCACCACGGTGAACCTATGTTTCACAGCGGGGAACCCCTCGTATCAGCAAATTTCAGACCCGACCATTTCGAGAAAATCTGACCTACCCACCTCTAGGAACTGACTCATACATGTCATTTTCGGGTTAGAAACCCTATTTTGGGTATGGTGAGGTCAAACCCTGATTATTCAGCCACTACCTACGTTTCTATCATCATCTTCTCTCATCTTTCCCACAGAACCCTAATCCTCCATCTCCATCTTCTTCATCCACCCTCATTTCCTTCATCTCCTGACTATTATGGCTGAAGATTTGCCTCTGGTTGGAGCTGATTCCAAGGCTATGATGAGCTAAGCTTTTCAACTCTTGAAGATGGTGGAGCATCATGAGTTCCCAAGCTTCAAAGGGGAGTTTTAGTTTTAATCTTTAGTTTCTAGCTATGTGTTTATGATTTCCTAGGTCTACGAGTTGTAAAGTCTTAGTTAGGCACTTTGATTAATTCTGTAATCAGTGGTTACTGATTATCTTTTGTAATTTGGATTGATTGATGTTGAACTATGAGCTTAAATATTTGTAGTTGCATATATGCTTATTGTAACTCTCATGATTCTCTCCTATCTTGCATGGTTGTGTTTGGGTATTGAGTTGATTGTGTGTTACATTAAGCCAATTGCATGATCATTCCAAATTTACACATTAGGGAAGCTAAACAAAGTTTTCATTAATGAGTTCATTAATGAAAGCTTTGGACTCATTGAGTTAATGAGGTTCTTATTAAGAAAACCTAATGATTGTGAAACTCCCAATATTTAAGTGAACTATGATTGCCAACAAAACCATTTTCAAGAGATTTCCTATCAATAACTTCTATTACATCATTATTATCTTAAAAACTCCAAAAACATAGTATCTTAGATTTGTTTTCATTGCATTCAGTTTTGGCACATTTCATTAAATGTTAAAAACCTAAAAACCCCTTTTCATTACTTTGCATAGAATTTAGTCTAACCTAGGTAATTAATTAAGGCTCCCAAAAGAGAAACGACCCGAGTTTGCATTATACTGCATAGCTTGGAATTATTTTGAGTGAGAAACCCAAAGCGAACGATGAAAGGCTCTCTTCAGATGGAAACTAGAAAGGTCGTGGAAAGAGAGAAGACCTGAAAGGAGGATTGTTTTAAGGGTTTGTGATTTTACAAGAAGGGGTTACAATTTTAGGTCCTTGTAATGAATAAGGCCGGAAACTAGGGTAGGTTCAAGGGGCAAAATGGTAAATAAGGTAAAAACATATAAGATTCACAGAAAAACTTCTGACTTTTCTTGTCAGGTTGTGACCTGAGCGAGTTCAGGTTGCGACTTTAGCAGACAAAGGGGGATTTAGGGTTTCAGAAAGGCTCCAGGTCACAGCTTGAGATAGCGAGGTTGTGACCTCAAGTTACAATTCTTTCCCCAAGTCGCGACCTGGTACTGTGAGGTTGTGACTTCAGTACACCAAGAGTGCCCCTTCTCAGCCTAATCTCTAGGTCGCGACTTGAAACCAACGAGGTCGCGACTTGGGATCACAGAGAGCCCTTTGACTCTCTAAACCCTGAAAAACCTCAAATCTAAGTCCCTATACCAAAACCACTCACCAAAATACGTATCATCACCAGATTTTTAACAATTCAATACAAAACTCAAAAACAAGTGATGGAAGATTAGGAAAAACTTTCAAAAGTTTTAAAAAATTCTAAAAATTTTTGGCAAGTTTCAGCAAGAACCACCGGTGACAAGGAATACCCCAACAAACAAATCACAAAACTACTTTTAAGCTCAACAGAAATAGAAAACTTCCTCCCCCACATACTCAAAGAAATGTCCTCATTACAGCACACAGTCACATACTAATACACAAAGCTTAAAAATAAAAACAATAAAGGTGGAAGTTGTGAAGTTTAATTCAAGATTGAAGCACAACACATCACCCATGTAGAGAGAAGAAAAGAGCTAAGTGCAAGGATGGGTAAACTCAAGAATACAAATAAGTGTGTGGTGGTAACACAAGCATAATCACAATCATATCCAAATCAAAACTAGGGGAGATTATTCAAAACAACATAACAAACAAAAATTTAAAAACTACTTCTACTGAGAACATCCCTTTAACAATCTCAAACAGTCACAGTAAGATAATGTAGGCACAAGTTAATTCATGTGAAAAGTAAGAGATAAAGGAAAGGGACGACCTGGCCTTTGTAGAGCTTGAGGAGATGACCATTGCAATGGAACATTTTGCCTGAGGCCTTCTCCTTCAGCTCTATCACCTCGAAATCATGTACTTTCATTATGATGTAGGGTCTATACCAACTCGTCTTGAATTTTCCCTTTTTGAACTTGAATTGAGCTTGGTACCCCAATATCTTGTCACCCTCCTTGAACCTTTTCCTCAGGATGTTGGCATCGTGAATGATCTTAGTCTTCTGTTTGTAGATGTCTGAGCTATGGTAGGCGTCCAACTGTATTTCTTTAAGTTCTTGAATTTGAAGAAGTCTGTTCAGTTCAGCTTTCTCAAAATCAGTGTTGGAGCTCTTGACCACCCAATAAGATTTATGCTCTAGCTCCACCGTTATATAACATGACTTTCTATAGATAATCCAATATGGAGACATCCCAATTGGTGTCTTGTAGGTAGTGCGGTAGGCCCACAATGCATTATCCAACCTCAAGCTATAGTCTCTGTTGGAGGGCTTGATAATGTGCTCGAGAATGTGCTTGATTTCTCTGTTCGACACCTCAGCTAGCCCATTGGTTTGAGAGCAGTATGGGATGGACACTCTGTGGGAAACCCCATATTTAGCCAACAAGTTAGTGAGCAACTTGTTGCAGAAATAGGTTCTCTAATCACTAATTAACACCTTGGATACTCCAAATCTACTAAAGATGGTGGACTTTAGAAACTTGGAAACTGCAGGTGCATCATCTTTTCATGTAGGGATGGCTTCTAACCACCGAGAAAGATAATCTACGGCTAGGAGGATAGAGGTATAGTAAAGAGAAGGTGGAAAGGGGCCCATAAAATCTATCCCCTAAGCATTAAAGATTTCACAAAAGAAAAAAGGTTGTTGCAACATCTTATTTCTTTTATTCACCCCCCAAACCTTTGGCATTTATCATATTCCTTACAATAAGTGAATGCGTCTCTAAATAGGATAGGCCAGTAAAACCTGTATCTAACACTTTCCTCACCTTTTTCCTAGCACTAAAGTGTCCCCCATATAAGGTGTTGTGGCAAGCTTCCAAAATGGCTCGAGCCTCTACTTTAGGAATGTACTATCTAATCAGTTGGTCAAAACATAATTTCCATAGATGTGGTGGATCCAAAATATAGTAGGAGGCTTTACTCTTAAGCTTCTAAATTTGAAAAGTAGCCAAGTGAGAAGGGATTAGACCTGTAGCAAGATAGTTGACTAAATCGGCAAACTATGGTTGAGGAAAAGACAATGCACATAAAGATTGGTCAGAGAATGAATCACAAATAACATCATAATCTAATACTCCTTTTGTCTCAAGTGGTAGTCTACTGAAGTGATTAGCTACATGGTTTATGTTGCCAGCTCTGTCTTTCACTTCCACATCAAATTCTTGAAGTAGCAACATCCAGCTCAAGAGCCTCGACTTTGATTGAGGTTTGTGGAAGAGATATTTTACTACTGCGTGATTTGTAAACACAAACACTTTGGAATTTATGAGATAGGGTCTAAACTTATCAAGCGTAAAAATAATTGCAAGCAATTCCTTTTTAGTAGTGGTGTAGTTTCTTTGAGCTGCATCTAAAGTTTTAGAAGCATAGGCAATCACTTTAGAAACAGAATTTTCCCTTTGACCCATTATTGCCCTCACACTTAAGTTTGAAGCATCACATGAAATTTCAAAAGGCAATTCCTAGTTAGGAGAGGTCAAAATAGGAGGAGTAACTAGCCTATTTCTTAACTCATCAAAAGCTAGCTCACATTCATGGTCAAATTGAAAACCAACATCTTTTTACAGCAGTATGGAAAGAGGTAGAGCAATTTTACTGAAATCCTTGATGAACCTTCTATAAAACCCTACATGTCCTAAAAAGGATCTCAACTCTTTCAAGTTGGTAGGATAGGGAAAAGAAGAGATCACCTCTACTTTAGCTTTATCCACCTCTATTCCTTTATCAAAGATTAAATTACCTAGCACGATGCCTTGATGATGGAGCTCAAATTGTTTATATTATTTAATGACATATTCTAGGTTTTATTACTCTTTTTGGCTCATTTTGACATTAGTTGTGCTTATTTGAGTTTAAGAGCTCTTGTTTTGAAGATAGTGGTATTTGAGGGTAAAATTGTCATATTTATTCATTAATTACACTTAGTTGATTTTCAAGATGATTGATTCCTCAAACCATTACTTTTCATTTCAACACACTCAAGAAGTAGAGCCAAGAGTGAAGATCAAGGGCGCACAACACACAAGAGGCAACATAAACGCCTCTGCTAAGTTTTGTCATGGCCAACTCATGGCTTCGCCATGGCGAAATCCCAAACTTCAACCAGAAGACCTTTCGGCCATGGTTCACCACGGCGAAGCCATACCTTCACCACGATGAACTCTTCAAATCAGCAACCCAAACCCGAAACATTTTCAGAAATTTTACCTACTCACTCACATAAACTAACCCGGTACACTTCATTACCGGTTTAGAAACCCTATTTTCAGGAAGTGACATCATTGACTCGAGACACAGCCTCCATTTTTGTTCTCTCTCGTCTCTATCTCATCTAACCCTAATTTTCTTCCATTTTCCACTAAAATCCTCCACCATGGGAAGCTCAGATTCATTCTTAGTTGAGATGCTTCAAATTTCTATGCGTGGCTAGGCGTTTCTTTTCCTCTTAAAGGCGTAACGAGGGCTAGAGTTCAATGAGCTAAGAATGGGAGTAGTTAATCTTAGTTCAGCTATGAGTGTATGAATTTCTAGGTTTAGGGTTTGTAATTTGTAGTTGAACTATCTGATTATAGTTGTAATCGGTTCTGGATTTCCATTTGTGTAGTGGATTGATTTTTATAGAACTTTTGAGCTTAAACATATGAAGTATCATGTATGTTAATTGTGATCTTTTGATTCTCTCTACTCTTGCACGGTTGTGTTTTGACATTGAGTTGATTTTGATCATATTTGACCTATTGCATTAATCAAACCTTTCTACACCCATTAAGGGCACTTAACAAAATCTTGAGTAATGGAGTTCCATTACTTAAGATTCTAGACTCAAAGAGTACTTTAAGGTTTACCAATTGAAACTTAGTGAATTCTATTCCCATATCAATTGATTTTGAACTATGACAACCTGAGCACACTTTCAAGAGGATCTTTATCATTGTTTGGTTATTTGTTTATCATCATTCATTTTCTATTTCCCTAAAATCTAAAAATATTTTTTTTATCATTCAGTTCAATTCACTTAATGTTTTCAAAAAACCAAACCCCCTTTTTATGTTTAGTTTGCATTGTATGGCATCCAAGTTAGCTTAGATCCAGTCAATAGGCTCCAATTAAGCAAAACAACCTGGGGTTGCACCCTGTAGTGCAATCCTTGGATAAAAATTTTGATTTAACCTCTAAGGTCAAGAAAAGGTTGCGAATCACTTGATTAACCATAAAGTGGCATTTTTCATAATTCAAAACCAGCTTTTTCTCGATGTATCGTGCTAAAATTTTATCAATACTCTTCAAACACTCATCAAAAGAATTTCTATAAATAGTAAAATCATCCATGAACACATCCATGCATTTTTTAATAAATTCAGCAAAAATGCATAACATACAGTGTTGGAATATGCCAGGGGCATTGCGAAGACCAAAAGGCATTTTTTCGTAAGCATAGGTTCCAAATAGACAAGTGAAGGTGGTCTTATCCTGGTCTCTAGGGTCTATAGGAATTCAGAAATATCTAAAATACCCATCTAAGAAACAGTAATGAGTCTTCCCCACTAACCATTCAAGCATTTGATCAATAAAGGGTAAGGGAAAGTAGTCCTTCCTAGTGGATTCAATCAGCTTCCTATAATCTATGTAAACTCTCCATGAGTTTTGTACCCTAGTTGGGATGAGTTTATTGTTCTCATTTTTTACTACTATGATCCCACTCTTTTTCGGCACGACTTGTACCGGTGACACCCATTCGCTATTAGAAATAGCGTATATAATTCTAGCCCTCAAAAGATTGTCTACTTCTTTCCTAACCACATCAGAAATTAGAGTATTCAACCTCCTATGGCTTTGTTTAATTGGCTTGGAATCCTCAGTTAATAAAATCCTATTGGTGCAAACAGTAGAGTCAATTCCCTTAATATCAACTAGTTGCCAACCCAAAGCCTCCCTATTTCTTCTAAGTATGCTCATTAAACTAGTCTCTTTACTTTCAGTTAAAGAACTAGAAATAATGACAGGTAATCTATTTTCAACATCAAGAAAAGAGTACTTAAGGTTTAGAGGTAGGTCTTTAAGTTCTAAAGTTGGGGGTTGAACAATAGAGGGTATTAGGGTGGAAACATCAGTAGGGTTAGAGAAACTCCCCTTTGTCAATTCTTGTGAAATGTACTTGCCAGCTTCACTTGGATCCACTATGCTTGCCTCATTCCCATCGGATGTTACACCAAGCTCGATTTGGTCTACAGCAGCAACAACCTTGGGTTGGCTCACCTTCATACCTACACCATTGTTAGAGATTAGATCATTCAAAAATCACAAGGTGTAGGGTGTAATTTTAGAGTGTGCGTGATTAATAGTTGAGTCAGAAAGCGTTGGCCTTTTAACCAAAGTCTTCAAGACTTGAGATGGTGAAGCAATTGAAGTCTGAAGTTTAGGTGGTGAAATAGGAGGCTCACACCTGATTTCACAGAGGCCACCTTATTGACGTAGTTGATTTGAAGTCGCGACCTCACATCACAGAGGCTAATATCCTCAGATTTTACTCCACTCTCAACATCTATCACATCTTGAACACTTGCATCATTAGCTAACAGACCCTTTCCAAGGGCAATATCATTTGTGAACGCAGAAATAGAATCAAAACTTGAAGGAAAAGAAAAATTTTGAGAAATGGAAAGCATGCTATTAATTTCTAAGGAATTAATGCATGGCACCTTATCCCCACGAGAACTAGAAAATAAGTAAACAGAAGAGAGGGAATTGAAATATTCATCATAAGCACTTAAAGATGAGTCAAGCCCATATGATTTATGTGATGGTGCAACAGAAGAATCAATTAATTTATGTGAACTCATGTCATAACTATCATGTATATTCAACTCATGCTCATCCCTAACTTGCTTAACAGCTAAATCAATGGCATTTATGTTGGAAATTGTGCCCTAGGGGCCAATCATTATGTTTTGAACATTGTTAATTTATGAGTTTATTAATTACGTTATCATATTATTTGCATGTTTACTGTGATAACTATCCTTGGATAACTCATGGTTTATCCTAAATGTCCCTGGTCGGTCATCTATGTGGGAGCAAAGATGAAATAAGACCAGTATGACTTTAAAGATATATAGAGATATAAATTAAAGTCATAGGCACATGTAAGAGTACAAGGTGTTGGACCGACCCGCTATGAGAGAGCTGCATGGGTTAAGTCATAAGCTTCTCTCATATACAGACCATGTCACTGTGCCCTTTGACCTGAGATCATCATGGATTCATACATGAGAAACGCTTAGCTTTGACCTAGTCAAAAGTCACTTTTGACCAAGTGATCATAAAGACTATGTTCAGGCTTAGTGGTTTTTCATGCGTAGGAATGTGAATGGTCAAGATGGAATTTGTCCCTCACATTCGTAGAGAGACATTACTGGGCCCCTCGATGAGTGAGTCTGAGAAATGTATGGCCATACTATAATGGAAAGGTAGTTCCATTTCTATACTCAGACTACTCAGGGATCGAGAAAGTAACGGTCATGGATAGGAGGATGACGTTCTCCATGCCTCATCCATGACCAAAATGTCGTGAGACAAAAGGGACGTGATATGGTTGTATGAAAGGTTGCATCGTTCAATGATCCTCATATGATTTGGGTAGTCGTGATGTCTTGCTAGAGACCGCTTACGACTTGTGGGTCATTATAGTTAATGGCCCACTGCCAACTTCATATGGGCCTACAGGGTCGCACACAAAATAGCCCGACACGAGTTATGATGTCCAGATTCATTGAATCTAAGATATGTCCAGATTCAATGAATAATATAGGGTGGACGTGTATATATATATATATATATAAATTCGTATATATATATATAAATATAAAAGATATTAATTGTTAGATTTAATTTATAAGGATAAATTAAATATATACAAATTAATTCCGTCATCTCTTTATTAAATAAATAGGAGAATTAAATCTGTGAGACGGATTTAATTTAAACCATATTTATTTAATTGTTCTCTTATCTGATTAGGCAATATTTGATATTGTATTAATTTCGGAATTAATTTAGAGTTAATTTCGAAATTAAATATTATTAATTAAACATATATAGCATCCTATATATTGGTATGAGGAGCTAGGGTTTAACTAAGAGAGAACCAACACCTAAGAGACGGCCAAAGAGAGGAGAGAGGACGGATTCCTAAAACCCTAGACGGACATAGGCGCTAGCACGCCGTTCGAGGTTGAGGGCTACTCGTGTGGATACCGGTAGAGGAAGCCGACCGGAGTTGTCGACTTCGAACGACAAAAGAGGCGAGCAGAAGCATCCTGAACGGCCGAATCATCGAGTCACCAGGGAATCGAACGCCTAAAGGTAATGCTTCTTACTACCTGACTTAAACGCGATCGGTAGATCCGGAAAGGGATTGAAAGTTTTAAAATTTCGAGTTGTTTCCGCTGCGCGTCGTCTTTCAATTCCCTTCAATTTAAACCCATGAATACAGAATTATCGCATAGCTTCATTCATGTTAAAAGTTACGACATGGTCTCCTACTTCCATTGTTATATGTTTCATGCTTATAATGGTTTTGGAAGTTTGTGGGAAAGGTCTTCCCAAAATCAGAGTATTCTTATTTGCAAGTTCATTTGACATGTCCAGAATATAGAAATCAGTAGGGAATACTGGATCTTTAACTTGAACTAGAATGTCTTTTATGATTCCCTTGGGGGTACCTGATAGACCTATTTGTTAGTTAGAGTACTACACTTGTGTCTTTGATGCCATTTATCCCTAAAGCTAAATAAACTGACCAAGGCATGACATTTAGAGCTACTCCTAGATCTAACAATGCTCCCTTAACATGAACTTCTCCTGTGGTACAGGGGATAGTGTAAGATTTGGGATCTTGGCACTTAACCCATAATTCAACTTCGCAGAGGGATAACACATTGGCACTCACCTGAATTCTCTCAAGAGGCCTAAACCTTTGCTTATCATTACACAGCTCCTTTAATAATTTAAAGTATTTAGGATTCCCTCTCAAGAATTGAATTATGGGCATATTGATTTCCAGTTTGTTAAATAAAGTGTAAGCATCAGTGACAAACTCAGCATAAAACTTCTTCTTGCCAGAAAAATAAGCTTTAGGAAAAGGGAGATCTTTAGTACACACTTCCTTACCTGCAGGCTTAGAGGCTCCTTATGTGCTAGTCTTTACCTTGTCCTCCTTTTACTTGCCTTTGTAAGTTGAGCTCTCCAAAGTGCTTTCATCTTCTAGCATAGCTTCATGAGGTACTTGTTCTTGTGCTTGAGTTGACTTCTCTTCTGGATCAGCTTGTGCTCTTGTCCTCATCATGAGCTCTTCTTCTTTTGAGCTCTCATATTTTCCTAGCCTCATTGGGGAAAGTGGGGGGCTCTCTACATCTTGATCAGCTTCAGCCTTATCTAATCCTTTTACCCTTAAAATGAACCCTTTTACTACTTCTTAAGGTTATGGCAAGGCCCTTTGGGTTGATCACTATATTTCCTCCACTTTTGGCTTGTATGTCATTGACCGTATTAGATAGTTGGGTCAAATAACTAGTAACATCAATATTTTTCAGAGTGAGCTCCTCTATCAGATGTCCTTTTACATTCCTTGCAATATGGTGGTTATGGAGATGAACTTATCATCGTTCTCCTTCATTCACCCCTTAATGTTTGTCATCTGGGCTGCCGTGCTCTTCAATAATTGGGCCATTTCAACCTTCCTTTATGGTTAAGACACCATAGTGTTAGGCAGTGTTGTCACTATAGCTCTTGAGGGATCTTGAAAGTTGTTTGAAGAGGCCCTGGTGTCGTGAAACTGATTTCCTTAGATTTGATTTGGCCTATTCGCTCCCCTACCCCATCTAAGGTTTGGGTGGTCTCTACAACTGGGTTTGTATGTATTTGAGTAGGGGTCCCTTTTCTGATATTGCCCTTCTCTCCCTTGGTACATAGCATTTACTTCTTCAACTAGTCTAGGGCAATTCTGAGTGGTATGTATCGAGGAGTCACTGGTAGCTACTAGAGCCAGAGACTGCAGTTTGTTGGAGCGGAGACTTTTGACAGTGTTTGCAAGCTTGGACATGTCTTGTGCCAGTTTGACCAATAGTAGATTCCTCTCGGTCTTGTGGTCCCTTAGATCCCTTGAGCTTACATGTTGTCGGTTAAGAGCAAAAGTTCTTATTAATTCCCATGCAGATCGTGGTTCTATATTCTCCACAAATCCATTTGCAACGGCATCCAAAACTTGTGTATCATATGCCAACAATTCATTGTAGAATTACTATACCAATTGCTCCTCCAGAATTTGATGATTGGGCCACCTGATAAGCATTTCTTGAAACTAGCTTCAGAGTTCAAAGAATGACTTGAACAACTCTTACTTAGCTACAAAAATTTCCTTATAGGCGGCTGAAATCTTGGTAGAGGGGAAATACTTATCCAAAAATGCTTTCTTCAGACTAGTCAATGATTCATAAGCATTGTCTATGTAGAGCGGCAGGTTCATGTACCATTTCTTAGCTTTTTCCTCCATGGATAGGTGAAATACCTTCCACATTACATCATCGATACTTTCCCCTACTGGCTTTATAGACAAGCACTGCATGTAGAGAGTTCGGAGATGAAGGTACGGGTTTTCTCCTGTAAGACCATGAAATTTAGGTAGTGAGTGGATCAATTGACCTTTAATTTCAAAATTTTCATTAAAAGTAGGAAAAGCACCTGGCATAGGATCAAAATTTTGATTAGATTGAGTTAATTCTTTGATAGTTCTACCCCTAGGTTATCCATGAATCCTATTCTGGCCATTGTTCTCTCCTTACCCCTCATTACCACCATTGTTAGGTCTATTATGATTACCATTCCCATTCCTACCATTAGCACCATGAGGAGGTATGCCATAATCTCTTTGTAACATCCCGATTTTTGGGCCTAAAAGTATCAAAAATAGCCTGAATGAGATAGGCTACCAGACCCCTTTTTAGTAGAGGTTCTAAAGATGAGAAAGGAAGTTAAAGCAGTTTCAGGGACTAAACTGCAAAATAAAAGTTTTAAGGGGCTAAAGTGTAATCAAAGTTAGAGGCTCCAGTAAAGTCTCAAAGGCCCAGAAAGAAGAAAGAGGCTAGATACAGACTAAAGGTTAAGTTAGAAGCCTCAAAGAGATGGTTTTATGAGGTTGAGCCTAAGCAGGGGTAAAACCGTAAATTCAGAAAGTTACGGCCATCAGGGGTAAAAAATGAAAAGTACTTAGAAAATTCTAAGAAAATCCCAAAAAATGGGAAATAATATTCTAAGGCTCTTTTGTGAAGAGAGATGACGAAAATACCTCTGAGGTAACTTAAAAGGAATTTATAAGTTTATGGCTCAATATGAGATGTAGAGGTAGATTTAATTGTTTGAGTCATAAGGAAACCTCAAAAAATTATGGTAAAATGGGGATGTATGATCTAAGAGACTATAGAAAATTATAAAATTAGTCTCGTCCCCAGAAGACCAGCAAAATGGCTTTAAGAATACTTAAAAGCCAGTTGTGCCGAAAAAGGGCATTTTAAAGAATGATTTTTAAGTGGAGCTACAGGTTGAGTTATGACCTGAGAAAATTCAGAAATTTTCTCTAGAATATGAGGAATTTTATCATATTTTTGGATGAATTTTTGGAGCTCTGGATTGAATAAAATGCTCCAGTCAAATATTAAATAATTTTGTCCCCTAAATAGGAGACAAAACCAAAGAAAATATCTAAGAGCCATCATGACGATGCTGAGTCATCAAGCGTAATCATGACACTGACGAGTCATCATGCTGAGTCATCAAACGTAATCATGACACCTATGAGTTATCATACTGAGTCACCAAAAGATATTTATGGACAGCATAAAAATCAAAACGCAGTATGGGAATATTTTAGACAGTCTTTTGTCTACCCGTTATAGTGAAATCTCTACTGCATGACTCAGTAAGGTTAAGTAGCCTGTCAGCAGAGCTAATTATTTTCATCTATGCTCCTCTGAGATGGCGCCATATATGTACCTTTTATTGGCCAGAATTTTAAGAAGAAGTTGTCCCAACGGTACTGGGTAAGTCAGGACCCGAAAAATATCCGTTACGGTGCAAGATTGGCTTGATAAGTGGAGAAATAATTAAGTAAATATTTTTTCACGAATTTTTCATTTATTTTCTCCCTATTTTAATGCCATAAATGATGAAAGGACATGAAAGTGACAAGTGTACGGTTAGATGAGAAAAAGAAAATCTTACGTGTACGGCTAGATGTAAGACACGTGTACGGTCGGATGCAAGACACATGTGCGGTCGGATTAAAGACATGTGGCTTGATGATGTAAGCATGATGTCATCATAATGAGGTAATCATGATGTCATAGGACACTTGTCACTGTAAGATCAAAAGAGAAAATGGACGGTCCAGATCGAGCCACGTATTTTTAAGATCAATGGTCCAGATTCAGTCTGCTTTTCTATAAATACCCCCTCCCCTCCCTACCGTTTCGTCCAAGCATGAGGAATCCATGGGGAAGCTCTTGCAAAATGGTTTCTAGAGAGAGAAAGAAGAGGGAGAAAGAAAGGCCAAGTGGTTCCAAGCCAGATCAAACTCTAAAACAAGGTATGTGATGGTTATAGCACCTGATTTTATGCCTATTTCGGATTAGTTACTGTGCGTATCTGATTCTGAAATTTTGCATGCTTAAAGTACACTCTGTGAGCTTTAAATCCATAGGTATAACACTTCATTTGGATATATGTACGATTTATGGTGATTTTTCAAAGTTAGGGTTTGAAATCTGGAAACAGTGTTGAACTTTTGGAAGAGTTTCGAGTTCCGTACAGTTCCGGTACTGTTCGGCGTAGAACTGGTTCCTGAAACTATTTTTCATTTAAATTTAACTTAAGTAGCTTTCAGTGAGACTTGGAAGCACTCAATTTCGACTTTTCTAGAATTAATTGTGAATTTTCAAAGTTGAGCAAAAATTCTGGAAATTCTGCGTGAACAGTACCCGCGAAGCAAAATTTCCAGATTTGGTATTCTTGAATCTAAGGCCATCTAAAGTGGTCCTAATTGACAAGAAATAGATCATAAGGATGGGAAATGATGAGATTTATGGTAGAAAAGTTAGAAAGAAAACCCTAAGACTAAGAGAAAGGGTTGAGGTTCAAGAGAGATAGTCTTGAACTTGATATAATCTAGTGGTCTTAATGGATTGTATGATCAATGTGACTATGTTTAGGACCTTTGAAACATCCAAGAGGATGTTTGGTGATGTTGACTGAATGTCCACATGGTTGGAAAGACAAGGAAATCAAAGGAAAAGCAAGGGGAAAGCCATGTTACAAGGTAGTGAACTTACCTATACTGTGTGCTTGATATGTATGCTTGCATGATGTGATTGTGTTGCCATGATGTGACTAAGCTATGATGAAATGTTTGTAAAGTTATGTTTGCAAGTTTATGTTATGTTTTGCCTTAGCAATATGTTATGGAAGCATGAAATGCTTTAACTTACTTTCCATGGCATTCATGTGTTAATTTTATAACATGTCATGCATGTGCATTATGTCTTGCATGCTTATGGGTAGTGTTTGCTACTGAGATTCTCCCGAATCTCACCCCTCCCTATCCAACTATTTAGGTCAATCAATGATGGGCAATAATGGCATGAGAAGCAAGGAGAAGTAAGCGGAGAATTATTCTTGTTAATGGATGAGACTGTTGATAAATGTATAATTCTACTATTTTGCGAACTATGTTATGGATGCCAATGATGCCATGTATTTTATTATAATATTTATGGCATGAATGAAAGTGTATGAGCATGAACAGGAAGAGTAAGGCTATGTTATGTATGCCAAAGAAATAAAAAGAATTAAAGAGATGTTAAGGGATAAAACGTAAGTCCTGGAGCAATACGTTTGTAGCTCCAGTTTGACCTATCAAACGAGTGAGTTAGGTCATAAGATTTGGCAAGAAAGGAGATCTGATGTTTCTCTTTAAAATGAGGGGTAGTTTGCCCGATTCTGATAACCGAGCAGAAAGTTATGCCTTTCCAAAGTTAGGCAAAAATACAGTGAAATCCGAAAATGACCAAATGAACAGTAACTTTTTCAAAGGAAATTGAGCACGAATTTCAAGGCAATCAGTTCAGAAACTATTTTTCCTCAAAATTTTATCCAAAGAGCTTTCTGTAGAACTTGGAATCACTCAATTTCAATTTTTTAACAATTAGTTATGAATTTTCGAAATTTGTCACATTTTAAGGTGACAATGAATAGTAACCCGTAAATGAAAATTTTCCAACTTGATTTTTTATCAATTGTAGCCTTCAAAAGTGATTCCAAATGCTTCCGCAAGGCAAGTTAATTGGTATAAACATAAGGTGCTACACTCTTCCTCTAACTCCTCACTCTCACTAGATGAATGGGGTGGGTCCTATAAGATAAGTGGGCTACGTGGTACTATAACTCTACCTCTCCTGCCCCTACATCCTCTAGGCATACACAATTACTCAAAATTCAAACACAGATAGAGTGTAAGAGAGAAATAGTGTCAAAACTTTGGTATTTACCTAGTGTGTATTTCAAAATTGAGACAAACTCAATGATTTCAAATAATGCTCAGTGAGTTTAAGGTATATTAGGTGTTGTACACTCTTAAAATATGTGCAAAAAGCAAACTTATGCAAAAAGAGTAAGTATAGACACTCAAAAACATTTCAGTGAAAAACCAGCTCAAGTCGCGACTTGAAGTATCCAGGTCACAACTTGAGTACACAGAGAGCAACCCTAAACTGAAGAGGAAAATGATGTCGCGACATGCCACAAGTCAGGTCATGACTTGAGTAAACTGAGAGCAATACTAAACAACAGAAGGCTAAAGTTGTGACAGCGACTTGAACACTAAGGTCGCAACATGAGGAACTGGGGTTGCGACTTCAAGTCATAGAAAGCTACTTCACAAAACCTTTGAAAAATTCACTAAGTACTTCAACCAGATGCTCAACAAACTATGCACAGAGTTTAAAACTTTCAAGCAATTGGCCAAAACACTCAAGATCAAGTAAGAACAAAATGCAAAATACTGTGCAAGAGTGCAAATGCAAAAGTATAATAAAATAAGATATTTGTTTCTATTTCTCAAAAATTTTTATGCTATGAAATGCAAAATTGATGCCTAAAAACTAAAGCTTAGCGAGAATTGACCCAAATCACAATGGTGTTGAAAACCAATTACTAGGGAACCAATTTCTTGCCTCCCTGGCAACGATGCCATTGATAAGATTGGAATGTCACCTTCCGGGTCATCAAAATTGTGATTGCACCAGATAATGAAGTATAGGGCACAACCAATCATTCTTCTCAAGGAGCGCTTTATTAGAAAACAACCTAGATTAAATTGGTGATCAAAAGCATGCTGATTTGGGTAAAGAAAAAAGGGAATTTTAATTGTTCAAACGGTGGTGCAATAGATGTAAAATGTAAAGAAATAAATATTTCTGGTATTTTTAAATGAATGAAGAAATGTTTTAGATTAAAGGGAAGTTAAGGTGAAATAGTCTCTTGATAAGGAAAACTCAACTATCACTGCTCTTAAATTGATTGGGAGTTTTAGAAATCTCTAAGTCTGAAGAAAACCCCAAGCAATCACTTGGGTCTAATGTTTTAATTAATGAAAACTTACTTTAATCAAAGTTAATTAACATATCTTAAAATATTGTTGAAAACCATTTAGAGTGTAAATGGATGGATGATTCAAATGTTCTTAGAATGTCAATCAACAACCACAGAATACCAATTACACAGATTAATCATCAATAATCATTGACAATCAATTGAACACAAGGATTCAAAACTGATATATTTATATAAATAATCCAACATTAAACAGCATCTAATCCAAATACATTTCAGTAGTCTAAACACAAGATTTATAATCATAAACCAAGTCTTGCATAAGTGCACAAATCTCTAAATCTAGAAATGTTCAACACAAAATTAAGTACAGGTTTAGACTAATAACTCCCCTATTAAGTCCTTGAGCTCAAGCTTTGTCTTTCATCACTAAGAGGCTAAAGATTTAGCCTCTCATATCTTCAAACTGATCGTAATCGCTCCAGGTATGAACAGTCATGAGTGATGCTAAAAATAGTGTTAGAAAAATGGAGAAGAAGATGGTTGGAGTGGTTTAATCGATTCAGAATTACAGAAAATGATGAAGAAGTGAGAAAAAATGAAGATTTGGGGTCTAGGATGAATGAAGGCTTGAGAGGATATGATGGAGGCTCATCCCTTTGCAAATTTGCAGAATGGAGGAGTGTGTCTTCATGGTGACTGCCACCCTTAGGTGTAAAAGCTGAGAAACCTATTCTAAAATGCATAGCTTCACTTAACACACTCAGGTCGCGACCTCAAAATCTAAGGTCGTGACTTAGGGGCCCAGGTCATGACCTCAGAATCTCATATCACGACCTGGGGAGACAAAGTTCATTCAGTCTTGACCAAGCTCTAAAATGCATAGTTCCACTTAAAGACCATCCAAGTCGTGACTTCAGAAGTCCATGTTGCGAGTTGGGGAGACAGAATAGTCCAAATCCTGTGTTTTGGCCTGTATGACTTTGTGGCTCCATCAATGCTCCATCTTGGGTCTTAGGTCCTTCTCCAATTGCCTGAAAATCAAAACAAAGAGCTTTGTAAAGACTAACTGATCAAAGATCAAGGCAGTTACAATTAAGGAGGAAAAATTGACCATTTTTGCCCCTTAAACATCAAAATGCAATACATGAACCAATGAAATCAAATAGATATAAATATATGGATAATGAGGGTAAAAGTGTTGCAAAACATCAGAAAACGCTTTAGAAAACCATATAAAGGTTTGGTTCTATCAGTATCCTTGATTAAAGCTAGATGATATCTTGTCTAAACTCCATTACAATTTCAGTTTTTCATGTCTGGAATCAAAGTGGTAGAACCTCCCCTCTATTTTCCAATTTCTCACCATTTTCATGTATTTAGGGGTTATTTATAAGCAAATAATCTACCATTTTCTCCCCTTTTTTAGATGACCAAAGTGCCACCTAAGGGGGGCACTTGGCTGCCATCAAATGCAAGACCCTCAAATATCTAAGATTTTCCTAATTCCTTAGAAAAGTGTAAAAATCACTAAAGAGAAGAAAATTATTTTTCCTTTTTATTTAATTATTAGAAATTTGATTTTGAGACAAAGTGTTACATCGTACTATCCTATCAACTTAGGGTTCAATCAAAACCATTTTAGACCACATTGGATGGTCTTGGGCTCAAATTTTTCACAAAAATGTTGATTTTCGGATTTTTACTGTTCATTTGGTAAAAATCCAATTTTTCGATCTAACTTTGAAAAATCATAACTTAATCTAGAAAAATCAAAATGGAGTAGTTCAAAATTCTATGAAAAGATCTTTGAATCTATTTTAATAAAAAATAAACTTGTGAACTAATTCCATTTGAGAAAGTGTCAGGTGTTTATAGAATTCATGACTGTCCTTTTGGTAAAAATTCTTTTTCCAGATTCTAGACCTTAACTTTGAAAAATCATTATAAATCGTGTAGTTGGACATTTTTAATGTGTTAACTATCAAATTGAAGCTTAGGACGTGATGTACATTCATACTAAATTTCGTGATTTAATACATTTGAGAACCTAGTCAAAACATCTTTCCAACTTGGCGGTGCAGTTAGGGTTACAACACTGAACAACAAAATAATTACATAACCAAAAGCCAACGAAATTTTTATAGTCTAGCACCATAATTAACCTTGAATTTGCAGCTTGCCCTTTGATGATTCAGCTCCTAAAAGGTTAGATTAGATTTTATTTTGGAAGGAATGAGATTTTAATGAAATCCCAATAGCAAAATTAACCAACTATATCATCAACAAACATCATTATTATGCATAACCACGTTAGCTACTATTGGTAAACTAGCATGCTTATCATTTGGCAAACTCAATCATGCAAAGGCCAAAGCAAGAAAGTGCAAAGAGTAACCACATCACAATCAATAAAGTTCATCTACATAATAGCAATTAATCATGCAATAATCAATAATGCATAGTTAATGTTAGTAGTTAGGTTAAACTTTGCTACCTTGCTCAAAAGTCTTAAGCTTTCTTTGTTTTTCTTCCTTCCCTTCACAAATATCAAACCATAACAAGATAAACCACAAAAGGGGCAGCAAGATCATCAACCATTCCATACAAAAATCAACAACATAACTCAAGAATTTCTTAAACCTTTGTAAAGCTTCCATCTTTGTTCTTGAATTTTTAGAGTTTGTTTCTTTAACCCTGAAAATTCCTTCTTGACTGATTCCTACATGTTTTTTTCATGTAGATTCCAAATATGTGCTTGGATTTAAGAAAATAAAACTCCTTCTTCCAATAGGGTTTATTATCCAAAAGTTACAACTTCGATTCTAATGCCTCCAACACTTGTTCTTTAGGTTTATCCTATACCATTTTTCATTTTGAACACAATGGAAGCATCAAAACATTGAAAAACTCATCCTAGGGTTTAGTTACTACCTTGGCTGAACTGATCCTCAAGAAAAAAAACAAAGAAAACACTTCAAAAACAACCTACAATCACTTGAAACCACTAGGAACTACCATGCCTTAAAGTGTTCTAATAAGTTTGACCAACAAAACTTCCTACCCTACAATATATATGTTTCGGCTAGCATCCAAAGAGAAGAGAAACTAGGATTTTCAACCATACAACTCAAGCAAACAAAGCAAGGCACAACTTAGAACCAAAAACTAACCTTGAACCTTGGTTGGATGACCAAAGTTGGTCCCTTTTGTCACACCCTGATAATTTTATTCTAACTGATGAATGATTTGTGACTGACTAAGGCCAAGTAGTATAGTAGACTGGTAGAGGATCCAGGCTATGAGGAAAAATCAGGATAGGGACATAACTGTCATTTCTGAAAAGATCAGTTAAGAAAGGGCAGTATTGGAAATAATGTCCAAATTTCCTGAAAATTCCCAGAAAATCATGAAAAATAGAAAGGAGGGTACAGAATAATGTTTGAGGCTTAGAAGATGAATATGAGATTAAAAATAATTTATCAGGAAATTATTTGTAATTATTGGAATTTTTGGTTAATTAAGGAAAATTAGCCAATTTCCATTATTTAAAATATATAGAGGCCTCAAAAATTCAAGGAAAAATATGGATAAATTATGTGACATATTATCCTAATTTATAAAATTATTTCCCACCTTTGGATGTACAGAGGTTAGCTTAAAGAATATTTACTACCGAATTATTATCGGTAGAATAGTGATTTTTGACAGAATAAAATTTAGAAAATTATAGAGGGAGATAGAACTTGAGAAAAATCATGGATTACCCTTGGAATGAGGGGAATTTAATGAGGTGTTGAAATCGGAATTTTGTGACAGTAAATTGGACAGGATTGTTGGAAAATCGGACCGGAAATACACAAATAATCAGTGGATTGCACTGATTATTGGATGAGTCATATTTTTCTAATATTAAGAGCAATAATTCGGCCAAAATTAGAAGGAGAGGACAAAGTTGGAATTTTCCACATTGTTCAAGGGCATAAAGGGAAATAAGAGACAAAATAATAAAATAATATTTATTTTCCACATGAAAATCACATGGTGATTAGGTGTCCCTACATGTGTCACTTTCTTATGGTGAGTGCCCTAAGATTTGTCCACGTGTAAAGTAGAAAAAAATGGACGGCCGAGATCGCATCTTTTTCCCGAAGGGCATTTTCGGCATTTTGAAATATCAAGGCCTATAAATACCCCCCTTTCATGAAGAATTCGGCCAAGAGGTGTTTGTTGGGAGAGAATTTTGTGTTCTTGAGTTCTAGGAGAGAGAAAGGAAGAAAGAAGAGAGAGAAAGAGAGACAGCAAGCTTAATCACCTCTAATCGCCGATTAAGCGCTAATTAAGGTATGTTTATCTCCCTAAGTGTTAATTATTTTTAGTTGATTATTTATTTGAGGAAGATTAGGATTAATTACCTTGATTAATTATGGTTTAGTGATAGCTAAGATTAATTATGTTATTTGATTAAGGATTAGTAAGTGATTAAGGTTAGCTACCCTAATTAATTAGTGATTAGTTATGATAATTGAAGGATGATTAATTATGGTTAATCATGTTGATTAAGTATTGATTAAAGCTTAATCATATTGATTAGAGAATGATTAATGATTAATCATATTGATTAGAAAATGATTAATCATGTTAATTAAGGAATGAATAATGGTTAATCATGTTGATTAGAGAATGATTAATGGTTGATTCAAAACGGGATTAGTGATTTAATCTTAAAGGATTATGACTATGTGACTTGAGGACCTTAATTAAATATTGGATTAAGGACTAAGGGTTAGTGATTAACCAAGGAAGCATGATTAATCATGGGTTAAGGAAGAATTCCAAGACCTTAATTGAGGGTTAAGGCTTGGTCAAACCAAGGTCAAAGGTATACAGAAATTATAATTGAAGGACACAAGGGTAGCATTATATTGAGAAAGAATGGTATACTGGATATGGAATTTACCATACCCTTACTGTATGGTTGATAGGCAATTCTTCTGGAAACCTAGGAGGATCTCCAGCAAGGGAATAAGGAGGAAACGTTAAGCGTGGAATTGAGGTAGCGTGAACTGCAATTATTTTGTTGATCTGCATTTGATGTATCTGCTATGTGTGTTTATGTGCCATGAGAATGTTATGTACAGATGATGTGAACTCCTTGCAATGTATGCCTTGGCTCTTGCATGATTGAGTTTTGACCAGAATGATTATATGCTCCATGATATGATGACATGGATACAGAATGATTATGGCATGGCATAAAGACTAGAAATGTTATTATACTGCATGTAGCATGACATCTTATGCATGTTGACTTGATGGTTGTATGTTCAATGCTACTGGGATTTCTATGAAATCTCATTCCTCCTATAACATGATATCCTAGGTGCCACTACTGCCAAGGAGAAAGGAAAGGAAATAGTCATGGCTTGAGGAAGTTATGAATTATGTAATGTATTATACGGTTTTGAACCTTTCTCTTTCAAGCCATGTAAACATGCTATGATCATGAATACATGAGATGATAACCTTTTTGGAATGTATATTAATGATAGAATAGCTTTACATGTGATTATAGTATGATTATAGTGAAAAACGAAATGCTGTTAGAATTAGTGAAAAAGGGGATAAAAATGGTCTAGATTTGACCAAACTTTGACCAACGAAGACCCTGGTCAAATGGTTGACTTTTTCCCTGAAATTTGGTATGCGAATAGATCTTATTTTTCCCTTTAAAATGAGTGGTAAAGCGTCACAATCGGAGTTTGTGTAAGAAGTTATGCCTTTCCGAAGTTAGGCAAAAATCCTGGAAAATAGAAAAATGACCAAATGAACAGTACTTTTCGAAATTGAAAACGAATGCGTTTTTGATTAAAGCGGAACCTGAGGTCATTTTTCCTTGATAGATGATGTCAAGAGCTTCGAGTGAGACTTGGAACGACCTCGTTTCGATTTTTCTAGAATTAGTTATGATTTTTCAAAGTTATGCCAAGTTTAAGGTTACGGTGAATAGTAATGCGGGAAAAGAAATTTTCAAATTCAGGTTTTTCAACCCGGTAACCTTAGATTGCGCTTCCGAATGTCTTAACTTGGCACAATATAAGGTCGTAAACGTAAGGTGTTACATTTATGGTATCAGAGCACATGGTTCTGGCACACAGAACAAATTTTGATATTTTGTATGCTCTGCATTTTAAGGAAAGCATGTGATAGTGCTTATTAATGAGTTCATTTGGTCATTAGGATTACAGAAAAGCTCAGGTAATGGCTGTTTGTAGTGGAAGTGGAAAATCCGGAGAGACCATCAGCAAGGTCATGCCCGGTGAGCGATATCCATGGTGGTATGATGAGACATGGTGGTACGAGGACATTGAGAGGTATGGAGAGCTTAGCACTAAATCCCCAGCTACTCAGGTAGATTACTTCGGTTTCAAGGGGAAGGCTCTAGAGAAAGACATTGCCACTGTTGCCTCTAATAATATAGCTCCAGTTGTTAAGATGCCTACTAAGGATGAAGCAGGTCCAAGTAAAATCCCTATACCTGAAATTAAGAAAGAGTTCCAATGCCTCCCTCAGCTAGTTCAAGAATTCCAGTTTAGAAGCCGTTTCATTAGGCCATATGAGCACCAGGAAGCTGATGTATACTTAAGGTTCTTAGAGGACATTAAGAGCCTTTATTATTGGGTGACTAGAGAGGACCGTACCTTGGGAGACGATGATTGGATCTTAGCCCTGTATCGTGTAATCCCTAAGACATGGAAATGGAAGGAAGGGATTAATGAGATAGACAATCGCCTACCCAGATGTACTTTCCTGGAGATGGTCGACGCCATAGAGACCTTTGTATGGGCTACTTTTCCATGAGCTGGTCATGGTCAGTGCTAGACTGATGATGTATATAGTGTAAATAGTTTTGGACTGTATATAAGTTAGGCTAACTGCTAAAACTCTGTGTAACCCTTGTGTTGCTGTACAAATGTTTGTTATATAAATAAGAAGGGTATGTTTATATGATAAATGATTAAAGAGTTCCTTTATTCTCCCATAGTTAATTAAAGAACAAGCGAAATGGTGAGAACACGGAGAGGAGCAAGAAACACTCCTGAGGAACCACATAGAGATCCTATCCAGCAAGTAATGAATAGGCTGGATGAGCAACAACGAGTCGTACAGCAACTACAAGAGGCACAGTTACGGCAGCAGGAAGAGAGAGACGCCGTTATAGCAGCAGCGGTAGCAGCAGCGATTGCTCAGTTACGACAACCTGAGCAAATGCAAGCTGAAGCGACCCCACAAGTCCAACAGCAAGTACCTGAAGAGCAAGCAGGAGTGGCTGAAAATCAAGGAGATATTCAGCAATGGATTACGAAATTTTGCAAGCATAATCCACCAGAGTTCAAGGGTTCATTGGAACCACAAATAGCTGAAGATTGGATTACCCGACTGGAGAAGATCTTTCGGGTAATGGGATGTTCATCTGAGATTAAAGCTCAGATGGCAATTTATAAGCTAGAAAAGGAAGCAGATCAGTGGTGGAACAACACTGAGTTGGTACTGCAAGCCAACAACACCCCAATAACATGGGAGGTGTTCAAAGAAAGATTCTATCAGAAGTACTTTCCCCGATCAGCACAGGATAAAATGGAAGCTGAATTCCTAGTGTTGCAGCAGGGGAATAATGAAACTTTTGATGATTACTTAGCAAAGCACATTCGGCTGTCCCGTTATTCTGCTTATTTAAAACGTCTCAATGACGAACGGTGGAATACGGAGAAGCTGGTCAGAGGATTAAAGCCAGCATTAAGAGAGGTCGTGGCGCCTCAGCAGATCGAGAGTTTTAACAAGGCAGTAGAAGTCTGCCGCATTACTGAAGCAAGTCAAAATCATCGAGGAATGATGCCGATAGCTTTGAAAGCTGAGAGACCCCCATCGAGGCCGAATCAAGAAGGAACCTCTTATGTTAACAAAAGAGGAAGAGGCCTGGCTTTGGCAGAAAGATGAGAAGAGGAGGCAGACGACCTGAAGGGTTTGATATCACACGAAGGGCCAAGGAATGTGAGAAGTGTGGCAAGAATCATGGCGACAGGCCATGTTTATTTGGCCAGAACGTGTGCTATAGATGTGGGAGACCAGGACACTTTTCAAAGGAATGTCCACAAGGGGCAGAAGGGACGAGACAGCAGACCCAAGGCAGGGTGTTTGCCCTTACACAGGAAGAGGCCCGTAAGTCACCTGACATGATCCAAGGTACGATCACTGTTAATGATTGCCTTGTGTATGCCATGTTTGACTCAGGTGCTAGCCATTCCTTTATATCACATGATTGTGTTGGGCGATTGGGTTTGACTGTTGATACCTTGCCATATGATATTGTTGTTTCTACTCCCACTAGTCCTAAAGTTGTGACTTCTAAAGCATGCCTGAATTGTGTGGTCTGTTATCAGCATTGTTGCACTGTCATTGACTTGATATGCATGCCTTTTCGTGACATTGAGGTGATAATTGGTTTGAATTGGTTATCTGCCAATAACATACTTCTAGATTGTGGTAAGAAAACGTTAGTATTACCCTCTAAGGAAGAAATTCCTAGAAAAGAAGTAAGTCTAAATTTTATAACTGAAGCCGAAGCGAGTAGATGCTTACGGCACGGATGTCAAGGATATATTGTATTCTTCTCAATTCGAGCAGAGGCAGAAGAAGGAATTGAAGAGATACCGATAGTGAAAGACTTCCCAGAGGTATTTCCAACAGAGATCAGTGGACTTCCGCCAGAGCGAGAAGTGGAGTTCACAATTGATCTTGTACCAGGGACAAAACCAATATCCAAAGCTCCATATCGAATGGCTCCCAACGAAATGGTTGAGCTAAAGAGACAATTGAGGAGCTGTTGGAGAAGGGTTTTATAAGACCAAGTGTATCTCCCTGGGGTGCTCCAGTACTCTTTGTGAAAAAGAAAGACGGTAGTCTAAGGCTATGCATTGACTATCGAGAGCTAAACAAGGTGACGATAAAGAATAAATACCCTCTGCCGCGAATTGATGATCTGTTAGACCAACTGGCAGGAGCAAAGGTGTTTTCCAAGATCGATCTACGATCGGGATATCATCAGCTGCGGATAAAGACAGAAGATGTTTCGAAGACTGCATTTAGGACCCGATACGGACACTATGAGTTCTTAGTGATGCCGTTTGGATTGACAAATGCACCTGCTATTTTCATGGACTACATGAACCGGATTTTTAGACCATACTTAGATCTGTTTGTAGTAGTTTTTATTGATGACATATTAGTGTACTCCAAAACTCAAGAAGAGCATGAGCAGCACTTGAGAATTGTGCTGAGTACACTGAAGGAGAAACAACTCTACGCCAAGCTCAGTAAATGTGAGTTTTGGTTAAAGGAAGTTAAATTCCTAGGCCATGTGATTAACCATGAAGGTGTGGCCGTAGATCCCAGTAAAGTTGAATCAGTACTGAACTGGGAGCAGCCTAAGACAGTGACAGAGATACGAAGTTTCTTAGGGCTGGCAGGTTACTATAGGAGATTTATCCAGGACTTTTCTAGAATTGCCCAAGCGCTGACAAAGCTAACCAGGAAGAACCAGCAGTTCTTGTGGGACGAGAAATGTGAGGCAAGTTTTCAAGAGCTGAAGCGAAGGCTAACCTCTACCCCAGTACTAGTTATCCCCGATCCAACACTACCATATGTAGTGTACACAGATGCTAGCAAACAGGGATTGGGATGTGTACTGATGCAGCAGGGAAGAGTTGTTGCCTACGCCTCGCGCCAATTAAAACCTCACGAAGAAAATTACCCCACTCATGACCTGGAGCTTGCAGCGATAGTGTATGCCTTGAAGATATGGAGGCATTATTTGTATGGGGCAACTATAGAATTGTTCTGTGATCACAAGAGTCTCAAGTACCTGCAAGACCAGAAAGAACTTAACATGAGACAGAGGAGATGGATGGAGTTGTTGAAAGATTATGACTATCAGATCAAGTATCATCCGGGAAAAGCCAATGTAGTGGCTGATGCTCTGAGCAGAAAAGTGGTGCAAGTAGCTACCCTCATGATCAAAGAGGGTGATCTGTTAGAAGATATAAGAGATTGGGGTCCTATTTATCACATGCAGTTAACAGCAGATGATGTGGCTAATGAGCCATTAGTGCAGAGAACAACTGTTGATGTGATAAGACAAATTAAAGAAGCTCAAAGAGGAGATCCGTTAGCAAAGACCCTTCGAGCTAAAGTCTTGAGCAATGAGGCAAAAGATTTCGAGATCTCAACAGAGGGAGTAATAGAATTCAGAGGAAGATCGTATGTTCCTCCTGTAGATGATCTCAGGAAGCAAATCCTAGATGAGGCACATAAAAGCAAATATACGATTCATCCAGGAATGACCAAGATGTATCAAGACATCAAGTCATTGTTTTGGTGGCCTGGTATGAAACGAGATGTCACGGAGTATGTGACAAAGTGCCTTACATGCCAAAAGGTGAAGACGGAACATCAGAAGCCGTCAGGATTTTTACAACCCCTTAGTATTCCTGAATGGAAGTGGGACAGTATCTCTATGGACTTCATAGTAGGACTACCTCGTACGTCGTCAGGATACGATGCAATATGGGTCATAGTTGATAGACTGACGAAGTCGGCCCATTTCTTGGCGATTAATGTTAAATATTCGCCAGAGAAGTTAGCGAGGTTATACATTAAAGAGATCGTAAGATTACATGGGGTTCCAGAGTACATTGTGTCTGATAGGGATCCAAGATTCATGTCGAGATTCTGGAAAGCAGTGCAAGAAGCCATGGGCACGGTACTGAGTTTCAGTACAGCTTATCATCCGCAAACGGACGGACAAACAGAACGAACGATACAGACACTAGAAGATATGCTGAGAGCGTGCGTTTTGGATTTCAAAGGAAGCTGGGATGAATATCTGCCTTTGGCAGAATTCGCGTACAACAACAGTTACCATTCCAGTATCCAGATGGCACCATACGAGGCATTGTACGGAGAAAGTGCAGATCCCCGCTTTGTTGGGCAGAACTCGGAGAGAGAAAAATTTGGGGTCCAGATATAGTAGATCGTACCTCTGAACAGATTAAACAGATCAAACAGAGGCTACTCACGGCTCAAAGCAGACAGAAGAGCTACGCCGACAGTAGGAGAAAGCCGTTAGAGTTCGAGGTTGGAGACCATGTCTTCCTGAAGGTATCTCCAACTACCGGAGTAGGACGATCTATTAAGGCGAGAAAGCTGACGCCTAAATATGTGGGACCATTCCAAATACTCTCAAAGGTAGGACCTGTAGCCTATCGACTGGCCTTACCCCCGAACTTAAGTCAGTTGCACAACGTCTTCCATGTTTCCCAGTTGAAGAAGTACAATCCGGATCCAGAACATGTGCTAGAATATGATCAGATTGAGCTAAAGAACAATCTGACATTTGAAGTAAGACCAGAACGCATAGTGGATCGGAAAGTCAAGCAGCTGAGGAACAAAGGAATCCCTTTGGTCAAAGTGATTTGGAAAGATCTAAATCAAGAAGAGGCCACGTGGGAAAAGGAGGACGAGATGAGGAGCAAGTATCCAGAGCTCTTCACATAAGGTATGTGTTAAATTTCGAGGACGAAATTTATTTTAGGGGGAGAAAATGTCACACTGACTATTTTATTCTAACTGATGAATGATTTTGACTGACTAAGGCCAAGTAGTATAGTAGACTGGTAGAGGATCCAGGCTATGAGAAAAATCAGGATAGGGACATAACGGTCATTTCTGAAAAGATCAGTTAAGAAAGGGCAGTATTGGAAATAATGTCCAAATTTCCTGAAAATTCCCAGAAAATCATGAAAAATAGAAAGGGTACAGAATAATGTTTGAGGCTTAGAAGATGAATATGAGATTAAAAATAATTTATCAGGAAATTATTTGTAATTATTGGAATTTTTGGTAATTAAGGAAAATTAGCCAATTTCCATTATTAAAATATAGAGGCCTCAAAAATTCAAGGAAAAATATGGATAAATTATGTGACATATTATCCTAATTTATAAAATTATTTCCCACCTTTGGATGTACAAGGTTAGCTTAAAGAATATTTATTACCGAATTATTATCGGTAGAATAGTGATTTTTGACAGAAAAAATTTAGAAAATTATAGAGGGAGATAGAACTTGAGAAAAATCATGGATTACCCTTGGAATGAGGGGAATTTAATGAGGTGTTGAAATCGGAATTTTGTGACAGTAAATTGGACAGGATTGTTGGAAAATCGGACCGGAAATACACAAATAATCAGTGGATTGCACTGATTATTGGATGAGTCATATTTTTCCAATATTAAGAGCAATAATTCGGCCAAAATTAGAAGGAGAGGACAAAGTTGGAATTTTCCAAATTGTTCAAGGGCATAAAGGGAAATAAGAGACAAAATAATAAAATAATATTTATTTTCCACATGAAAATCACATGGTGATTAGGTGTCCCTACATGTGTCACTTTCTTATGGTGAGTGCCCTAAGATTTGTCCACGTGTAAAGTAGAAAAAAATGGACGGCCGAGATCGCATCTTTTTCCCGAAGGGCATTTTCGGCATTTTGAAATATCAAGGCCTATAAATACCCCCCCTTTCATGAAGAATTCGGCCAAGAGGTGTTTGTTGGGAGAGAATTTTGTGTTCTTGATTCTAGGAGAGAGAAGAGGAAGAAGAGAAGAGAGAGAGAAAGAGAGACAGCAAGCTTAATCACCTCTAATCGCCGATTAAGCGCTAATTAAGGTATGTTTATCTCCCTAAGTGTTAATTATTTTTAGTTGATTATTTATTTGAGGAAGATTAGGATTAATTACCTTGATTAATTATGGTTTAGTGATAGCTAAGATTAATTATGTTATTTGATTAAGGATTAGTAAGTGATTAAGGTTAGCTACCCTAATTAATTAGTGATTAGTTATGATAATTGAAGGATGATTAATTATGGTTAATCATGTTTGATTAAGTATGATTAAAGCTTAATCATATTGATTAGAATGATTAATGATTAATCATATTGATTAGAAAATGATTAATCATGTTAATTAAGGAATGAATAATGGTTAATCATGTTGATTAGAGAATGATTAATGGTTAATCCAAAAAGGGATTAGTGATTTAATCTTAAAGGATTATGACTATGTGACTTGAGGACCTTAATTAATATTGGATTAAGGACTAAGGGTTAGTGATTAACCAAGGAAGCATGATTAATCATGGATTAAGGAAGAATTCCAAGACCTTAATTGAGGATTAAGGCTTGGTCAAACCAAGGTCAAAGGTATACAGAAATTATAAATTGAAAGGATACAAGGGTAGCATTATATTGAGAAAGAATGGTATACTGGATATGGAATTTACCATACCCTTACTGTATGGTTGATAGGCAACTCTTCTGGAAACCTAGGAGGATCTCCAGCAAGGGATCAAGGAGGAAACGTTAAGCAAGGAATTGAGGTAGCGTGAACTGCAATTATTTTGTTGATCTGCATTTGATGTATCTGCTATGTGTGTTTATGTGCCATGAGAATGTTATGTACAGATGATGTGAACTCCTTGCAATGTATGCCTTGGCTCTTGCATGATTGAGTTTTGACCAGAATGATTATATGCTCCATGATATGATGACATGGATACAGAATGATTATAGCATGGCATAAAGACTAGAAATGTTATTCTTATACTGCATGTAGCATGACATCTTATGCATGTTGACTTGATGGTTGTATGTTCAATGCTACTGGGATTTCTATGAAATCTCATTCCTCCTATAACATGATATCCTAGGTGCCACTACTGCTGCCAAGGAGAAAGGAAAGGAAATAGTCATGGCTTGAAGAAGTTATGAATTATGTAATGTATTATACGGTTTTGAACCTTTCTCTTTCAAGCCATGTAACATACTATGTTCATAATACATGATATGATAACCTTTTTGGAATGTATATTAATGATAGATAGCTTTATGTGATTATGGTATGATTATAGTGAAAAACGAAATGCTGTCAAAATTAGTGAAAAAGGGGATAAAAATGGTCTAGATTTGACCAAACTTTGACCAACGAAGACCCTGGTCAAATGGTTGACTTTTTCCCTGAAATTTGGTATGCAAATAGATCTTATTTTTCCCTTTAAAATGAGTGGTAAAGCGTCACAATCGGAGTTTTGTGTAAGAAGTTATGCCTTTCCGAAGTTAGGCAAAAATCCTGGAAAATAGAAAAATGACCAAATGAACAGTACTTTTCGAAATTGAAAACGAATGCGTTTTGATTAAAGCGGAACCTGAGGTCATTTTTCCTTGATAGATGATGTTAAGAGCTTCGAGTGAGACTTGGAACGACCTCGTTTCGATTTTTCTAGAATTAGTTATGATTTTTCAAAGTTATGCCAAGTTTAAGGTTACGGTGAATAGTAATGCGGGAAAAGAAATTTTCAAATTCAGGTTTTTCAACCCGGTAACCTTAGATTGCGCTTCCGAATGTCTTAACTTGGCACAATATAAGGTCGTAAACGTAAGGTGTTACACCTTTTCTCTTGGTTCTTCTTCAAACTCTCTCTTTTTCTCTGCTCTCTTCTTGGCCCGAACCAACATCTGAAAATATGGGGGAGGAAGAGATCTTTTTAATAAATGAGCAAAATCTCCCAACTACCATCATAAATAAAATCCAAGTGTCATTTACCCCGTTAATCTTGCATTCTCTTTCTTAATTAACTAAATCCAATTGAAATTAATTACCAAAAGTCCAAAATCCTCTTCATTTGAGGTGTG